>NC_069508.1:101794168-101887392 GCF_027579735.1 Bombina bombina
ACAGACTCCGTTTGATTCAAGGTTCCCTGAACTCTTAAGGGACCCCAAACTGCTCCCGAGCCGGAAAGACTGGCATCCATAGTCACAATCTCCCAAGATTGTCTCAAGAAGCATGTGCCTTGGGACAGATGATCCTGACAGAGCCACCAGGACAGAGTTTCTCGTCTTATTGTTGAGGACTATCCTCTGACAGAGGTCCGAGTGGCCTCAGTTCCATTGTCTGAGCATGCATAACTAGAAGTCTCCGATGGAAACAAGCAAAATGAATAATGTCCATGGAGGCCACCATGAGACCAATTACTTCCATACACTGTAACACCGAGGGTCGAACAGATGATTGAAGAGAAAAACAGGCAGAAAGAAGTTTGTATTTTCTTACTTCCGTTGAAAATTTTCATTGAGATTGAGTCTATGATCGTCACCAAAAAACAGACCCTGGTATTTGGCACCAAGGAACTCTTGTCCAGATTCACCTTCCACCCATGAGAGCGGAGAATAGACAGAGAATCTGTATGGGATATTGCTAAAAAGATGGCGCCTGAATCAAGATATCGTCCAGGTATGGCGCCACCGCAATTCCTAGAGATCTGGTCACTGCAAGAAGAGCCCCTAGAATCCTCGTAAAGTTTTAGGGAGCTGTGGCTAGGCCGAAAAGGCAGGGCTAAAAATTTAAAGTGATTGTCCAGGAAGGCAAACCGTAGAAATTGAAAATGATCAATGTGGATAGGAACATGAACGTAAGCGTCCTTCAGGTCGATGGTGGTCATGCAGGTCGATGGTGGTCATGTACTGACCCTCCTGAACTAAAGGGAGAATAGAGCGAATAGTCTCCATCTTGAAGGACGGAATCCGGAGGAATTTGTTGAGACACTTAAGATCTAGAATAGGACAAAAAGTTTCCTCTTTCTTGGGAACCACGAACAGATTGGAATAGAATCCTCAACCACGTTCTGCCAGAGGAACAATAACAATCACTCAGAGAAGAGAGATCCCTGATGCAGTTTAAGAATGCCTCTCTTTTTTCCTGGTTTGCTGATAATCTTGACAGGACAAATCTGCCTCTTGGAGTATGAGATTTGAAACCTATCCCTGAGAGACTACCTCCACCGCCCAAGGATCGGGAACATCGCAAATCCAAGCCTCCTGAAAAAAGGAAAGTTTACCCCCTACCCGATCCATACTCGGATCGGGGGCGAACCCTTCATGCTGCTCTGTTCTCAGAGGAAGGCTTCTTGGACTGCTTGACCTTATTCCAAGGCTGGTTGGGTCTACAGGAAGGCTTGGTATGTTAAGGTTTGGAAGAAGAAGAGGATTTCTGTCCTTTGGAATTGCGAAAGGAACGAAAATTAATAAGGTCTTTCCCTTAAAAGGAGGAGATAGAAGTCTAGACTTGGAAACAAAAATAAGGTCTTCACCTTAAAAGGAAGAGATAGAAGTCTAGACTTGGAAACCATGTCTGCCGACCTAGAATTTAGCAACAAGGCTCTGCGAGAGAGAATGGTAAGACTAGAAGTCTTTTCACTTAGACTACGTGCATTCTGGCATCACAAATGAAGGTATTAGCCAGTTTTAAAACATTGATCCTGTCCTGGATCTCCTCCACAGTAGTCTCCTTCAAAATCAGTAAGGAGTCACACCAATAGAAGGCCACACTTGAGATTGCCGCCATACTAGCAACCGGTTTCCATAGCATATACCTTGGTGAAGAAAAAGCAACATTTATGCTTACCTGATTAAATTTCTTTCTTTCCGGGCATGGAGAGTGCACAAAACATTCTACATTCTTACTAGTGGGATATACACTCCTGGCCAGAGAAGAAGGCAAAGAGCACCCCAGCAGAGCTGTTAAGTATCACTTCCCTTACCCATAATCCCCAGTCATTCGGCCAAAGGGAAGCGGAAAAAGATAACACAAGGGTATAGAGGTGCCTGAGGACTAGACAAAAAAACTGCCAACTTAATTTGAATAAGGGTGGGTTTTGGACTCTCCATGCCCGGAAATAAATAAATTAATCAGATAAGCATAATTTTGATTTCTTTCCTATGGCATGGAGAGTCCACGAAACAATCTAATTACTAGTGGGAACCAATTGATGACCTGTTTATTTCAAATTCTTTCACCCTTTTAGCAATTACCGAAACCTGGCTATCTCCTTCCGACACAGTTTCCACTGCTGCTCTCACACATGGTGGTCTTCACTTTAGCCATACCCCTAGGCCAGGTGATAAATGTGGCGCTGGTGTTGGGATCCTGCTCTCCCCCTCTTGCACTTATCAGTACCTACCATCAATCCCATCTCTCTCCTTCTCTTCCTTTGAAGTCCACTGTATTCGCCTGTTCTCACCCCTCTCTCTCAAAGTGGCAGTCATCTATCGCCCTGCCGGACCTACCTTCCATTTCCTTGACAACTTTGCCGCCTGGCTTCCTCACTTTCTCTCTACAAATATACTAACCATAATCCTTGGGGACTTCAACATTCCCATTGACAACCCATCTGCCCCTGCTGCCTCTAAACTTCTTTCACTTACATCCTCCTTTGGTCTCTCACAATCCACCCTATTCCCTACCCACCGTGATGACACTCCATCGACCTGGTATTTTCCTACCTCTGTACTATATCTGACCTCACCTGTCGCCCTTTTGCCATCTCAGACCATCACCTGGTCACCTATAATATTAATGCAACAGCTAAACCAACTCCTCCATCCCGCCTCCGCATCTGTAGAAATCTGCATGCTGTGGATCCGCTCCAATTTTCAAAAACTATTCAAGATCTCCTCCCTCACACTTCCACTATAACCTGTCCTAATCTCGCAAAATCCCACTATAACAAAACTCTCTCCTCTGCACTAGACACACTTGCCCCTCCCCAGCTGCGCAAAACATCACACCGTCAGTTGCAGCCCTGGCACTCTCAGCAAACACGCTATTTGCAAAAATGCTCCCGTACTGCTGAGCGTGTCTGGAGGAAAACTCACTCTGAACCTGACTTCATACACTATAAGTTTATGCTTCATTCATACACTTGTGCCCTTCACTTAGCCAAGCAAACCTACTTTTCTCCTCCCTTATATCTACTCTTTCCTCAAACCCTAAACGACTCTTCTCCACCTTTAACTCTCTCCTCTACCCTCCTGCTCCACCCCCTCATCTGTCTTTAGTGCTCAAGACTTGGCAGACTACTTTTTAAACAAAACAAATTCTATCCGGAGCAACATCCCAACACCAACCTGCAATACTCCATCAACAGGCCCTGCCACTCCCTCTGCCACCCTCTGCATCCTCCATCCAGCCACTGAGAATGAAGTTTCCTCCTTGCTATCTTCCTCACGCCTCACTACCTGCCCACTCGACCCTATACCTTCCCATCTAATACCCTCCCTATCTTCTACCCTCATTCCTGCTCTTACCCACATCTTCAACCTATTTCTTTCTAGCGGCTCATTCCCATCTTCTTTCAAACTTGCAATAGTCACTCCCATACTCAAAAAACCCTCCCTTAACCCTAATTCTCCTGAAAGCTACCGCCCAATATCACTCTTTGAAAAACAGAATTTATGTTTACCTGATAAATTACTTTCTCCAACGGTGTGTCCGGTCCACGGCGTCATCCTTACTTGTGGGATATTCTCTTCCCCAACAGGAAATGGCAAAGAGCCCAGCAAAGCTGGTCACATGATCCCTCCTAGGCTCCGCCTACCCCAGTCATTCGACCGACGTTAAGGAGGAATATTTGCATAGGAGAAACCATATGATACCGTGGTGATTGTAGTTAAAGAAAACAAATTATCAGACCTGATTAAAAAACCAGGGCGGGCCGTGGACCGGACACACCATTGGAGAAAGTAATTTATCAGGTAAACATAAATTCTGTTTTCTCCAACATAGGTGTGTCCGGTCCACGGCGTCATCCTTACTTGTGGGAACCAATACCAAAGCTTTAGGACACGGATGAAGGGAGGGAGCAAATCAGGTCACCTAAATGGAAGGCACCACGGCTTGCAAAACCTTTCTCCCAAAAATAGCCTCAGAAGAAGCAAAAGTATCAAACTTGTAAAATTTGGTAAAAGTGTGCAGTGAAGACCAAGTCGCTGCCCTACATATCTGATCAACAGAAGCCTCGTTCTTGAAGGCCCATGTGGAAGCCACAGCCCTAGTGGAATGAGCTGTGATTCTTTCAGGAGGCTGCCGTCCGGCAGTCTCGTAAGCCAATCTGATGATGCTTTTAATCCAAAAAGAGAGAGAGGTAGAAGTTGCTTTTTGACCTCTCCTTTTACCAGAATAAACAACAAACAAGGAAGATGTTTGTCTAAAATCCTTTGTAGCATCTAAATAGAATCTTAGAGCGCGAACAACATCCAAATTGTGCAACAAACGTTCCTTCTTTGAAACTGGTTTCGGACACAAAGAAGGCACGACTATCTCCTGATTAATGTTTTTGTTAGAAACAACTTTTGGAAGAAAACCAGGTTTAGTACGTAAAACCACCTTATCTGCATGGAACACCAGATAAGGAGGAGAACACTGCAGAGCAGATAATTCTGAAACTCTTCTAGCAGAAGAAATTGCAACCAAAAACAAAACTTTCCAAGATAATAACTTAATATCAACGGAATGTAAGGGTTCAAACGGAACCCCCTGAAGAACTGAAAGAACTAAGTTGAGACTCCAAGGAGGAGTCAAAGGTTTGTAAACAGGCTTGATTCTAACCAGAGCCTGAACAAAGGCTTGAACATCTGGCACAGCTGCCAGTTTTTTGTGAAGTAACACAGACAAGGCAGAAATCTGTCCCTTCAAGGAACTTGCAGATAATCCTTTCTCCAATCCTTCTTGAAGAAAGGATAGAATCTTAGGAATCTTTACCTTGTCCCAAGGGAATCCTTTAGATTCACACCAACAGATATATTTTTTCCATATTTTGTGGTAAATTTTTCTAGTTACAGGCTTTCTGGCCTGAACAAGAGTATCAATAACAGAATCTGAGAACCCTCGTTTTGATAAGATCAAGCGTTCAATCTCCAGGCAGTCAGCTGGAGTGAGACCAGATTCGGATGTTCGAACGGACCTTGAACAAGAAGGTCTCGTCTCAAAGGTAGCTTCCATGGTGGAGCCGATGACATATTCACCAGGTCTGCATACCAAGTCCTGCGTGGCCACGCAGGAGCTATCAAGATCACCGACGCCCTCTCCTGATTGATCCTGGCTACCAGCCTGGGGATGAGAGGAAACGGCGGGAATACATAAGCTAGTTTGAAGGTCCAAGGTGCTACTAGTGCATCTACTAGAGTCGCCTTGGGATCCCTGGATCTGGACCCGTAGCAAGGAACCTTGAAGTTCTGACGAGAGGCCATCAGATCCATGTCTGGAATGCCCCACAGTTGAGTAATTTGGGCAAAGATTTCCGGATGGAGTTCCCACTCCCCCGGATGTAATGTCTGACGACTCAGAAAATCCGCTTCCCAATTTTCCACTCCTGGGATGTGGATTGCAGACAGGTGGCAGGAGTGAGTCTCCGCCCATTGAATGATTTTGGTCACTTCTTCCATCGCCAGGGAACTCCTTGTTCCCCCCTGATGGTTGATGTACGCAACAGTCGTCATGTTGTCTGATTGAAACCGTATGAACTTGGCCTTTGCTAGCTGAGGCCAAGCCTTGAGAGCATTGAATATCGCTCTCAGTTCCAGAATATTTATCGGTAGAAGAGATTCTTCCCGAGACCAAAGACCCTGAGCTTTCAGGGATCCCCAGACTGGCGTCGGTCGTGACAATGACCCACTCTGGTCTGCGGAAGGTCATCCCTTGTGACAGGTTGTCCAGGGACAGCCACCAACGGAGTGAGTCTCTGGTCCTCTGATTTACTTGTATCTTCGGAGACAAGTCTGTATAGTCCCCATTCCACTGACTGAGCATGCACAGTTGTAATGGTCTTAGATGAATGCGCGCAAAAGGAACTATGTCCATTGCCGCTACCATCAAACCTATTACTTCCATGCACTGCGCTATGGAAGGAAGAGGAACGGAATGAAGTGTTTGACAAGAGTTTAGAAGTTTTGTTTTTCTGGCCTCTGTCAGAAAAATCCTCATTTCTAAGGAGTCTATTATTGTTCCCAAGAAGGGAACCCTTGTCGACGGGGATAGAGAACTCTTTTCCACGTTCACTTTCCATCCGTGAGATCTGAGAAAGGCCAGGACCATGTCCGTGTGAGCCTTTGCTTGAGGAAGGGACGACGCTTGAATCAGAATGTCGTCCAAGTAAGGTACTACTGCAATGCCCCTTGGTCTTAGCACCGCTAGAAGGGACCCTAGTACCTTTGTGAAAATCCTTGGAGCAGTGGCTAATCCGAAAGGAAGCGCCACGAACTGGTAATGCTTGTCCAGGAATGCGAACCTTAGGAACCGATGATGTTCCTTGTGGATAGGAATATGTAGATACGCATCCTTTAAATCCACCGTGGTCATGAATTGACCTTCCTGGATGGAAGGAAGAATTGTTCGAATGGTTTCCATTTTGAACGATGGAACCTTGAGAAACCTGTTTAAGATCTTGAGATCTAAGATTGGTCTGAACGTTCCTTCTTTTTTGGGAACTATGAACAGATTGGAGTAGAACCCCATCCCTTGTTCTCCTAATGGAACAGGATGAATCACTCCCATTTTTAACAGGTCTTCTACACAATGTAAGAATGCCTGTCTCTTTATGTGGTCTGAAGACAATTGAGACCTGTGGAACCTCCCCCTTGGGGGAATCCCCTTGAATTCCAGAAGATAACCTTGGGAGACTATTTCTAGTGCCCAAGGATCCAGAACATCTCTTGCCCAAGCCTGAGCGAAGAGAGAGAGTCTGCCCCCCACCAGATCCGGTCCCGGATCGGGGGCCAACATTTCATGCTGTCTTGGTAGCAGTGGCAGGTTTCTTGGCCTGCTTTCCCTTGTTCCAGCCTTGCATTGGTCTCCAGGCTGGCTTGGCTTGAGAAGTATTACCCTCTTGCTTAGAGGACGTAGCACTTGGGGCTGGTCCGTTTCTACGAAAGGGACGAAAATTAGGTTTATTTTTGGCCTTGAAAGACCTATCCTGAGGAAGGGCGTGGCCCTTACCCCCAGTGATATCAGAGATAATCTCTTTCAAGTCAGGGCCAAACAGCGTTTTCCCCTTGAAAGGAATGTTAAGGAGTTTGTTCTTGGAAGACGCATCCGCTGACCAAGATTTCAACCAAAGCGCTCTACGCGCCACAATAGCAAACCCAGAATTCTTCGCCGCTAACCTAGCCAATTGCAAAGTGGCGTCTAGGGTGAAAGAATTAGCCAATTTGAGAGCACGGATTCTGTCCATAATCTCCTCATAAGGAGGAGAAGCACTATCGATCGCCTTTACTAGCTCATCGAACCAGAAACACGCGGCTGTAGTGACAGGGACAATGCATGAAATTGGTTGTAGAAGGTAACCTTGTTGAACAAACATCTTTTTAAGCAAACCTTCTAATTTTTTATCCATAGGATCTTTGAAAGCACAACTATCTTCTATGGGTATAGTGGTGCGTTTGTTTAAAGTAGAAACCGCTCCCTCGACCTTGGGGACAGTCTGCCATAAGTCCTTTCTAGGGTCGACCATAGGAAACAATTTTTTAAATATGGGGGGAGGGACGAAAGGTATACCGGGCCTTTCCCATTCTTTATTTACAATGTCCGCCACCCGCTTGGGTATAGGAAAAGCTTCTGGGAGCCCCGGGACCTCTAGGAACTTGTCCATTTTACATAGTTTCTCTGGGATGATCAAATTCTCACAATCATCCAGAGTGGATAATACCTCCTTAAGCAGAGCGCGGAGATGTTCCAACTTAAATTTAAATGTAATCACATCGGGTTCAGCTTGTTGAGAAATTTTCCCTGAATCTGAAATTTCTCCCTCAGACAAAACCTCCCTGGCCCCCTCAGACTGGTGTAGGGGCATTTCAGAACCATTATCATCAGCGTCCTCATGCTCTTCAGTATCTAAAACAGAGCAGTCGCGCTTACGCTGATAAGTGGGCATTTTGGCTAAAATGTTTTTGATAGAATTATCCATTACAGCCGTTAATTGTTGCATAGTAAGGAGTATTGGCGCGCTAGATGTACTAGGGGCCTCCTGAGTGGGCAAGACTCGTGTAGACGAAGGAGGGAATGATGCAGTACCATGCTTACTCCCCTCACTTGAGGAATCATTTTGGGCATCATTTTCAGTGTCACATAAATCACATTTATTTAAATGAGAAGGAACCTTGGCTTCCCCACATTCAGAACACAGTCTATCTGGTAGTTCAGACATGTTAAACAGGCATAAACTTGATAACAAAGTACAAAAAACGTTTTAAAATAAAACCGTTACTGTCACTTTAAATTTTAAACTGAACACACTTTATTACTGCAATTGCGAAAAAGTATGAAGGAATTGTTCAAAATTCACCAAAATTTCACCACAGTGTCTTAAAGCCTTAAAAGTATTGCACACCAAATTTGGAAGCTTTAACCCTTAAAATAACGGAACCGGAGCCGTTTTTAACTTTAACCCCTTTACAGTCCCTGGTATCTGCTTTGCTGAGACCCAACCACGCCCAAAGGGAAATACGATACCAAATGACGCCTTCAGAAAGTCTTTTCTATGTATCAGAGCTCCTCACACATGCGACTGCATGTCATGCTTCTCAAAAACAAGTGCGCAATACCGGCGCGAAAATGAGGCTCTGCCTATGATTAGGGAAAGCCCCTAGAGAATAAGGTGTCTAAAACAGTGCCTGCCGATATTATATAACAAAAATACCCAGATTAAATGATTCCTCAAGGCTAAATATGTGTAATATATGAATCGATTTAGCCCAGAAAATGTCTACAGTCTTAATAAGCCCTTGTGAAGCCCTTATTTACTGTCTGAATAAAAATGGCTTACCGGATCCCATAGGGAAAATGACAGCTTCCAGCATTACATCGTCTTGTTAGAATGTGTCATACCTCAAGCAGCAAAAGACTGCTCACTGTTCCCCCAACTGAAGTTAATTCCTCTCAACAGTCCTGTGTGGAACAGCCATGGATTTTAGTAACGATTGCTAAAATCATTTTCCTCATACAAACAGAAATCTTCATCTCTTTTCTGTTTCAGAGTAAATAGTACATACCAGCACTATTTTAAAATAACAAACTCTTGATTGAATAATAAAAACTACAGTTAAACACTAAAAAACTCTAAGCCATCTCCGTGGAGATGTTGCCTGTACAACGGCAAAGAGAATGACTGGGGTAGGCGGAGCCTAGGAGGGATCATGTGACCAGCTTTGCTGGGCTCTTTGCCATTTCCTGTTGGGGAAGAGAATATCCCACAAGTAAGGATGACGCCGTGGACCGGACACACCTATGTTGGAGAAAACTAGTTTATAATCGCCTAACCCACTTCCTGTCCGCCAACTCCTTGCTTGACCCCCTGCAATCCGGATTCCGCCCCAAACACTCAACTGAGACTGCCCTTACCAAGGTTACGAACGATCTTCTCTCTGCTAAAAATATAGGCCACTACTCCATACTCATCCTAATTGACCTCTTAGCTGCCTTCGACACAGTTAACCACCCCCCCTCCTACAGACCCTTAGCTCTTTTGGCCTCTGTGGCACTGCTCTTTCCTGGTTTCCCTCTTATCTTTCTCACAGGTCTTTTTCTGTGTCATTTGCCAATGACGACTCCTCTCTAATACCTCTGTCTGTTGGAGTACTTCGAGGATCTGTTCTGGGTCCTCTACTCTTCTCCATTTATACTTCTTCACTGGGTAAACTTATCAACAGTTATGGCTTCAAATATCACCTCTATGCTGATGACACCCAGATCTACCTCTCCACCCCTGCTCTCTCTCCCTCTGTCCTTTCTCATGTCAGCAACTGCTTATCTGGTATTTCTTCCTGGATGGCCTCTCACCACCTAAAGAGTAACATGTCCAAGACTGAGCTCCTTCTTATCCCCCCCTCAAGCTCTACGCCGACCTGTGACTTCTCTATCCCTGTTGACGGCATCACCATTTCCCCATCGCCCCAAGTCTGCTGCCTCGAAGTTACACTTGACTCAAATCTATCCTTCACCCCCCATATCCAATCGCTTTCTACATCCTGCTGCAACCATCTACGCA
Organism: Bombina bombina; assembly: GCF_027579735.1. Lineage (NCBI taxonomy): Eukaryota > Metazoa > Chordata > Amphibia > Anura > Bombinatoridae > Bombina > Bombina bombina. Next base: position 101,804,311 of record NC_069508.1, read on the forward strand.
ACATTTCCAAGATTCAACCTTTTCTGTGCGCTAACACCACAAAGCAAATAATACACTCCCTTGTTATTTCCTGACTTGACTACTGCAATAACCTACTTACTGGCCTTCCTCTTTCCCGCCTCTCCCCTCTTCAATCCATCCTAAATGCCTCTGCCAGACTGATCCACCTTTCCCGCCGCTCTGTATCTGCTGCACCTCTCTGTGAGTCCCTTCATTGGCTTCCAATACACAGCAGAATTAAATTCAAAATTCTCACCCTTGCATACAAAGCACTCACCAACTGCGCTCCCCTCTACCTATCCTCTCTAATCAACAAGTATACTCCAGCCCGCCCACTAAGATCCAACAATGACCTGCTCCTTGCTTCTGCGACTATCACCTCCTCTGATGCTAGACTGCAGGACTTCTGTTGTGCAGCACCTACCCTCTGGAACACTCTCTCTTGTGCTGTCAGGCTTTGCCCTAATCTTTCTTCCTTTAAATGCTCTCTGAAGACTTTTCTGTTCAGAGAAGCCTACCACCCAACTCAATAATATTCCTTTTACCTAACAACATTTCCCTCCTCTAACTCTGCATTAACATCTTTCTCACTCTTGCAGTCCTCACCTCATGTTTCCCAACCTCCTACCCTTCTAGATTGTAAGTTCCCATGGGAATAGGGCCCTCGATTCCTCCTGTATGTGTTTGTAAATTCTGTCCTGTCTCTTAGTCTTAGAAGTTTTATACTATTGTTTTATTTAAATGATCTGTATCTGTGGACAGCGCTGCAGAATATGATGGCGCTTCATAAATAAAGTATAATAATAATAATAATACCAAGCTAGAGGATACAGAATGAATAGGGAGGGAGAACAAGACAGACGAAACTAAACTGAAGGCACTACCGCTTGAAGAACCTTTCTCCCAAAAGAAGCCTCAGCTAATGTAAAAGTATCAAATTTGTAGAATTTGGAAAAAGTATGAATAGAGAACCAAGTGGCCGCCTTACAGATTTGCTCCACAGAAGCTTCATTTTTGAAAGCCCATGAAGATGAAACAGCTCTAGTGGAATGAGCCGTAATTCTCTCAGGAGGCTGCTGTCCAGCTGTCTCATAAGTTAAACGGATAACAATTCTCAACCAGAAAGAAAAAAAGTGGTAGAAGTGGCCGTCTGACCCCTAAGCTTACCAGAGAAAACAATAAACAGGGCAGAAGTCTGCCGAAAATCTTTAGTTGCTTGAAGGCAAAATTTAAGAGCATGCACAACATCCAAGTTATGCAAAAGACGTTCCCTCTAGGAAGAAGGGTTAGGACAAAAAGAAGGAACAACAATTTCCTGATTAATATTGTGATCCAACACTACCATAGGGAGAAAACCGAGCTTAGTACGAAGGACCGCCTTATAAGCATGAAAAAATAAGGTAAGGGAAATCGCACTGTAGAGCCCAAGTTCAGAAACTCTGTGAGCAGATGAAATAGCAAGAAGAAACAAAACCTGAAACTAAGCCTGCTGCAAAACTCTAAGAACAAGGTTAAGACTCCAAGGAAAAGCAACAGATTTACACACAGGCCTGATTCTGACCAAGGCCTGAACAAAAGACTGAACATCTGGCAGAACTGCCAGACGTTTATGCAGAAGAATAGACAGAGCAGAAATCTGACTCTTCAAAGTACTGACTGACAAAACCATCTTCAGGCCCTCCTGAAGAAAAGACAGAATTCGAGGAACCCTTACTTTGTTCCAAGAAAAACCTTTTGAATCACACCAATGAAGGTATTTACACCATACCCTATGGTAAATTCCGTGAGTAATCTGTTTACGAGCCTGAAGCATAGTATCTATGACTTTCTCAGAGAAGCCACGTCTAGCTAAATTTAGAAGTTCAATCTCCAAGCAGTCAGCTTCAGAGAAACCAGATTTGGATGAAGAAAGGGGCCCTGAAGTAGAAGGTCCTTCCTGAAAGTTAACCTCCATGGCAGAAGAGATGATATCGTCACCAGATCCGCAAACCAGATCTTGTGAGGCCATGCAGGAGCTATTAGAATCACAGAAGCTCTCTCCTGTTTGATGCGAGCAATTACTTGTGGAAGCAATGCAAATTGAGGAAACAGGTATGCTAGATTGAAGTTCCAAGGAACCGCTAGAGCATCTATCAGAACAGCTTGATGATCTCTTGACTTGAACCGTACTTTGGAAGCTTGGCATTTTGACGAGACGTCATCAGATCCAACTCCGGAACCCCCACCTGAGAGTTATTGTGAAAACCTCTGGGTGGAGACCCCACTCTCCGGGATGAAAAGTCTGCATGCTTAGAAAATCTGCCTCCCAGTTGTCCACACCTGGTATGTGGATGGCAATCATAAGACTCCGCACACTGGGAAATGCGAGACACCTCCATTGCCAAGGAGCTCTGAGTTCCTCTCTGGTGATTGATGTAGGCCACCGAGGTGATGATGTCCAACTGTAATCTGATAAATCAGACTAAAGCTAGTTGAGGCCAGGCTATCAAAGCATAGCAAATTGCTCTCAACTCCAAGATGTTTATTGGAAGAGACGAATCCTCTGGAGTCCACAGAACCTGTGTCTTTAAGAAACCCCAAACAGCTCCCCAACCTAACAGGCTGGTGTCCATGGTCACAATCACCCAGGAAGGCCTCAGGAAGCATGTGCCCCGAGACAGATGGTCCTGTGAAACCCACCATGAGAGACTCTTGTTGGGGAATCCAAATTTATCTTCTGTGAGAGATCTGAGTGGCCCCCGTTCCATTGACTGAGCATGCATAGCTGCAGAGTTCTAAGATGGAACCAAGCAAAAAGAATGATGTCCATGGAGGCAACCATCAATCCAATCACCTCCATATATTGAGCCACAGATGGACAAATAGCAGACTGGAGAGACAGGCAAGAAACATGAAGCTTGGATTTTCTGACGTCCGTCAGAAAAATCTTCATGGAGAGGGTATCTATGATTGTACCCAAGAAACAAACCCTTGTATCTGGAACAAGGGAACTCTTTCCCAGATTCAATTTCCACCCATGGGAACGTAGAATAGACAACATCTCGGTATGAGATCTTGCTAGATGAAAAGATAGTGCTTGAACTAGAATGCCATCTAGATAAGGCGCCACAGCAATACCCTGGTACCACACCACGGCCAGAAGAGCCCCCAAAACCTTTGAAAAAATTCTGTGAGCTGAAGCAAGGCCAAAAGGAAGGGCGACAAACTGGAAATGTTTGTCCTGGAAGGCAAACCTTAGATACTGGTAATGATCCCTGTCAAAAGGAACATGAAGATACGCGTCCTTCAGATCTATGGTTGTCATGAACTGACCCTTTTGGACCAAAGGAAGAATAGAACGGATGGTCTCCATCTTGAAGGACGGAACCCTGAGGAATCGATTGAGACACTTTAGGTCAAGAATGGGGCGAAAAGGGCCCTCCTTCTTGGGAACTACAAATAGATTTGACTAGAATCCTATACCCTGTTCCTCTAGAGGAACTCGAACAATCACTCCCAGGGATGATAGGTCCTTTACACAGTTTAAGAAGGCCTCTCTCTATCTATTTTGCAGTTAACATTGACAGGTGGAACCTGCCCCTGGGGAGGACAATATTTAAATCCTATTCTGTAACCGTGAGATACTATATCTATGGCCCAAGGATCTGGAATATCGCTTATCAAAGCCTGCTGACAAAAAAAGTCTGCCCCACAATTGATCCACTACAAGATTGGGGCGGCCCCTTCATGTTGAATTAGAATCAACAGAAGGCTTCTTAGCTTGCTTCCCCCTATTCCAATGCTGACTGGACCTCTAAGAAGACTTAGATTGATCCGACTTGGAAAAGAAAGACTTCTGTCCCTTAAAGCTACTAAAGGAACGAAAATTAGAATTCTGGCGGCCCTTAGGTCTATTCATTTTATTCTGAGGTAGGAAAGAACCTTTTCCACCTGTAAAGTCAGAAATAATTTCTGCCAGACCTAGTCCAAACAAGGTATTACCCTTATAAGGCAGAGATAAAAGCTTGGACTTGGATGTAGCATCTGCAGACCAAGATTTTAACCAGAGAGCTCTGCAAGTTAAAACAGTAAAACCAGAAATCTTAGCACCCAACCTAAGAACTTGCATGTTGGCATCACAAATAAATGTATTGGCTAGCTTGAGAGCCTTGATCCTGTCAGATCCCCTCTATACTAGTCTCTTCAAGGATAAGATTAGATAAATCATTGCACCAATAAGATACAAGGTAAAAATGGAGATTGATTGAATCAAATAAAGGAGCTATCTACATGAAGTATCATACTTCATGAATGAAAGTCCCCTTTATTTGTTTCAATAGTAAATGCTAGCGTTTGTAAAACGCTAGGATTTACTTTCACTTTAAGGTTGTAGAGAGGATTAACCCCCAGTGCTTGAGCCTTCTAAACCTAAGAAGGAAGAAATTACTTACCTTGGAGTTGAAGCTGTGGGGCAGGCACAGAATCCCAGGTCTGACAGGGACCTGGAGAAAAAGGAAAAGCAGAGTAACCAACCCTGGTTTTTCATATGTGGGTTAGGATAAATTGTTGGAGGAGAAACAAGGACTACCCTGCTGACCTTTAACAGCTAACAACTACTACAACTCTTACTCAAGAGAATTACATGGACAAAGCATTACCCATATCCTTGCTTGGAGGGAAACTACCTATTAAAGGATAATTAAATAATTCCTCAGAGCACCATCTTCGCACACCTCCATGATATACAAAGGCAAAGAATGACTGGGGGTTATGGGAAGTGGTAGGGATACTTAAAGCTTTGCTGGGGTGTTCTTTGCCTCCTCCTGGTGGCCAGGAGTTGAATTCCCACTAGTAATTAGAATGGATTAATGGACTCTCCATGCCATTGGAAAGAAATGAATGAAAAAATAACTGTAAAACATACATTTCTCAATATAAAATGCAATAAACTGTAAAATACAAACAATAAAACTAGCAGTCACAAAGCAGTGCAGTCAATTTTTAAATTACAATAATTATTTAAGGTTTTGTAAATTTTTATTGTGGCCGCAATACAAAAAAATTGAATCATGCAATTAATCGCAGAGCCCTAACTGCAACGTTTAACAATGCTGGATTTTGTAAAAATTTTTTTTTAAATTGAACACTTTTGCTATTTGAAAATCGCAAGACAATAATCGCATCTTGCAATTAATCGCAAAGCCCTAATATATATGTGTTCATGTAAGAGAACTTGCTAAGTTACAACATGTACAGTATATGCCAATGTAATAAGAGTACTTGCATAGCATGTATGTACATATGTAGTAATAGCACTTGCAAAGACATAGCATGTATATGCAAAGACATTGCTTTTACATATATTATATACATATATATAAAAGCTATGCCTTTGCAAGATCTCTTATTATATATTGTTATATACATGATCTTACTACATAAGCATTTTTAAAGGGATAGTCTACTTGAAAATGTTTATTGTTTAAAAAGATAGATAATCCCTTTATTACCCATTCTGCCACAGGATGATAAATCGAGCCCATAGTATAGCTTTATTTTTTATTTTGATATTTTACTCTGCTTAGTGCTAGAACTGTTTACCAAGGTCAAATCCCTAATTTTCTGATCCTACAGTGGACAGACTAAGAACGGGGATAGGTGGGGAAATCTGTCTATGCCTCCTCTGGGGAGGGAAATCTCACTTGGTAAATATTATCTAGGATAAAGAGCAAGATATAGAAATGACTTGTGTTTATGATAAAAACAGAATTTATGTTTACCTGATAAATTACTTTCTCCAACGGTGTGTCCGGTCCACGGCGTCATCCTTACTTGTGGGATATTCTCTTCCCCAACAGGAAATGGCAAAGAGCCCAGCAAAGCTGGTCACATGATCCCTCCTAGGCTCCGCCTACCCCAGTCATTCGACCGACGTTAAGGAGGAATATTTGCATAGGAGAAACCATATGATACCGTGGTGACTGTAGTTAAAGAAAATAAATTATCAGACCTGATTAAAAAACCAGGGCGGGCCGTGGACCGGACACACCGTTGGAGAAAGTAATTTATCAGGTAAACATAAATTCTGTTTTCTCCAACATAGGTGTGTCCGGTCCACGGCGTCATCCTTACTTGTGGGAACCAATACCAAAGCTTTAGGACACGGATGAAGGGAGGGAGCAAATCAGGTCACCTAAATGGAAGGCACCACGGCTTGCAAAACCTTTCTCCCAAAAACAGCCTCAGAAGAAGCAAAAGTATCAAACTTGTAAAATTTGGTAAAAGTGTGCAGTGAAGACCAAGTCGCTGCCCTACATATCTGATCAACAGAAGCCTCGTTCTTGAAGGCCCATGTGGAAGCCACAGCCCTAGTGGAATGAGCTGTGATTCTTTCAGGAGGCTGCCGTCCGGCAGTCTCGTAAGCCAATCTGATGATGCTTTTAATCCAAAAAGAGAGAGAGGTAGAAGTTGCTTTTTGACCTCTCCTTTTACCAGAATAAACAACAAACAAGGAAGATGTTTGTCTAAAATCCTTTGTAGCATCTAAATAGAATTTTAGAGCGCGAACAACATCCAAATTGTGCAACAAACGTTCCTTCTTCGAAACTGGTTTCGGACACAAAGAAGGCACGACTATCTCCTGGTTAATGTTTTTGTTAGAAACAACTTTTGGAAGAAAACCAGGTTTAGTACGTAAAACCACCTTATCTGCTTGGAACACCAGATAAGGAGGAGAACACTGCAGAGCAGATAATTCTGAAACTCTTCTGGCAGAAGAAATTGCAACCAAAAACAAAACTTTCCAAGATAATAACTTAATATCAACGGAATGTAAGGGTTCAAACGGAACCCCCTGAAGAACTGAAAGAACTAAGTTGAGACTCCAAGGGGGAGTCAAAGGTTTGTAAACAGGCTTAATTCTAACCAGAGCCTGAACAAAGGCTTGAACATCTGGCACAGCTGCCAGCTTTTTGTGGAGTAACACAGACAAGGCAGAAATCTGTCCCTTCAAGGAACTTGCAGATAATCCTTTCTCCAATCCTTCTTGAAGAAAGGATAGAATCTTAGGAATCTTTACCTTGTCCCAGGGGAATCCTTTAGATTCACACCAACAGATATATTTTTTCCATATTTTGTGGTAAATTTTTCTAGTTACAGGCTTTCTGGCCTGAACAAGAGTATCAATAACAGAATCTGAGAACCCTCGTTTTGATAAGATCAAGCGTTCAATCTCCAGGCAGTCAGCTGGAGTGAGACCAGATTCGGATGTTCGAACGGACCTTGAACAAGAAGGTCTCGTCTCAAAGGTAGCTTCCATGGTGGAGCCGATGACATATTCACCAGATCTGCATACCAAGTCCTGCGTGGCCACGCAGGAGCTATCAAGATCACCGACGCCCTCTCCTGATGGATCCTGGCTACCAGCCTGGGGATGAGAGGAAACGGCGGGAATACATAAGCTAGTTTGAAGGTCCAAGGTGCTACTAGTGCATCTACTAGAGTCGCCTTGGGATCCCTGGATCTGGACCCGTAGCAAGGAACCTTGAAGTTCTGACGAGAGGCCATCAGATCCATGTCTGGAATGCCCCACAGTTGAGTAATTTGGGCAAAGATTTCCGGATGGAGTTCCCACTCCCCCGGATGTAATGTCTGACGACTCAGAAAATCCGCTTCCCAATTTTCCACTCCTGGGATGTGGATTGCAGACAGGTGGCAGGAGTGAGTCTCCGCCCATTGAATGATTTTGGTCACTTCTTCCATCGCCAGGGAACTCCTTGTTCCCCCCTGATGGTTGATGTACGCAACAGTCGTCATGTTGTCTGATTGAAACCGTATGAACTTGGCCTTTGCTAGCTGAGGCCAAGCCTTGAGAGCATTGAATATCGCTCTCAGTTCCAGAATATTTATCGGTAGAAGAGATTCTTCCCGAGACCAAAGACCCTGAGCTTTCAGGGATCCCCAGACCGCGCCCCAGCCCATCAGACTGGCGTCGGTCGTGACAATGACCCACTCTGGTCTGCGGAAGGTCATCCCTTGTGACAGGTTGTCCAGGGACAGCCACCAACGGAGTGAGTCTCTGGTCCTCTGATTTACTTGTATCTTCGGAGACAAGTCTGTATAGTCCCCATTCCACAGACTGAGCATGCACAGTTGTAATGGTCTTAGATGAATGCGCGCAAAAGGAACTATGTCCATTGCCGCTACCATCAAACCTATTACTTCCATGCACTGCGCTATGGAAGGAAGAGGAACGGAATGAAGTGTCCGACAAGAGTTTAGAAGTTTTGTTTTTCTGGCCTCTGTCAGAAAAATCCTCATTTCTAAGGAGTCTAATATTGTTCCCAAGAAGGGAACCCTTGTCGACGGAGATAGAGAACTCTTTTCCACGTTCACTTTCCATCCGTGAGATCTGAGAAAGGCCAGGACTATGTCCGTGTGAGCCTTTGCTTGAGGAAGGGACGACGCTTGAATCAGAATGTCGTCCAAGTAAGGTACTACTGCAATGCCCCTTGGTCTTAGCACCGCTAGAAGGGACCCTAGTACCTTTGTGAAAATCCTTGGAGCAGTGGCTAATCCGAAAGGAAGCGCCACGAACTGGTAATGCTTGTCCAGGAATGCGAACCTTAGGAACCGATGATGTTCCTTGTGGATAGGAATATGTAGATACGCATCCTTTAAATCCACCGTGGTCATGAATTGACCTTCCTGGATGGAAGGAAGAATTGTTCGAATGGTTTCCATTTTGAACGATGGAACCTTGAGAAACTTGTTTAAGATCTTGAGATCTAAGATTGGTCTGAACGTTCCCTCTTTTTTGGGAACTATGAACAGATTGGAGTAGAACCCCATCCCTTGTTCTCCTAATGGAACAGGATGAATCACTCCCATTTTTAACAGGTCTTCTACACAATGTAAGAATGCCTGTCTTTTTATGTGGTCTGAAGACAATTGAGACCTGTGGAACCTCCCCCTTGGGGGAAGCCCCTTGAATTCCAGAAGATAACTTTGGGAGACTATTTCTAGTGCCCAAGGATCCAGAACATCTCTTGCCCAAGCCTGAGCAAAGAGAGAGAGTCTGCCCCCCCCCAGATCCGGTCCCGGATCGGGGGCCAACATTTCATGCTGTCTTGGTAGCAGTGGCAGGTTTCTTGGCCTGCTTTCCCTTGTTCCAGCCTTGCATTGGTCACCAGGCTGGCTTGGCTTGAGAAGTATTACCCTCTTGCTTAGAGGACGTAGCACTTGGGGCTGGTCCGTTTCTACGAAAGGGACGAAAATTAGGGTTATTTTTGGCCTTGAAAAACCTATCCTGAGGAAGGGCGTGGCCCTTACCCCCAGTGATATCAGAGATAATCTCTTTCAAGTCAGGGCCAAACAGCGTTTTCCCCTTGAAAGGAATGTTCAGGAGTTTGTTCTTGGAAGACGCATCAGCTGACCAAGATTTCAACCAAAGCGCTCTGCGCGCCACAATAGCAAACCCAGAATTCTTTGCCGCTAACCTAGCCAATTGCAAAGTGGCGTCTAGGGTGAAAGAATTAGCCAATTTGAGAGCACGGATTCTGTCCATAATCTCCTCATAAGGAGGAGAATCACTATCGATCGCCTTTACTAGCTCATCGAACCAGAAACACGCGGCTGTAGTGACCGGGACAATGCATGAAATTGGTTGTAGAAGGTAACCCTGCTGAACAAACATCTTTTTAAGCAAACCTTCTAATTTTTTATCCATAGGATCTTTGAAAGCACAACTATCTTCTATGGGTATAGTGGTGCGTTTGTTTAAAGTAGAAACCGCTCCCTCGACCTTGGGGACTGTCTGCCATAAGTCCTTTCTGGGGTCGACCATAGGAAACAATTTTTTAAATATGGGGGGAGGGACGAAAGGTATACCGGGCCTTTCCCATTCTTTATTTACAATGTCCGCTACCCGCTTGGGTATAGGAAAAGCTTCTGGGAGCCCCGGGACCTCTAGGAACTTGTCCATTTTACATAGTTTCTCTGGGATGATCAAATTCTCACAATCATCCAGAGTGGATAATACCTCCTTAAGCAGAGCGCAGAGATGTTCCAACTTAAATTTAAATGTAATCACATCGGGTTCAGCTTGTTGAGAAATTTTCCCTGAATCTGAAATTTCTCCCTCAGACAAAACCTCCCTGGCCCCCTCAGACTGGTGTAGGGGCATTTCAGAACCATTATCATCAGCGTCCTCATGCTCTTCAGTATCTAAAACAGAGCAGTCGCGCTTACGCTGATAAGTGGGCATTTTGGCTAAAATGTTTTTGATAGAATTATCCATTACAGCCGTTAATTGTTGCATAGTAAGGAGTATTGGCGCGCTAGATGTACTAGGGGCCTCCTGAGTGGGCAAGACTCGTGTAGACGAAGGAGGGAATGATGCAGTACCATGCTTACTCCCCTCACTTGAGGAATCATCTTGGGCATCATTTTCAGTGTCACATAAATCACATTTATTTAAATGAGAAGGAACCCTGGCTTCCCCACATTCAGAACACAGTCTATCTGGTAGTTCAGACATGTTAAACAGGCATAAACTTGATAACAAAGTACAAAAAACGTTTTAAAATAAAACCGTTACTGTCACTTTAAATTTTAAACTGAACACACTTTATTACTGCAATTGCGAAAAAGTATGAAGGAATTGTTCAAAATTCACCAAAATTTCACCACAGTGTCTTAAAGCCTTAAAAGTATTGCACACCAAATTTGGAAGCTTTAACCCTTAAAATAACGGAACCGGAGCCGTTTTTAACTTTAACCCCTTTACAGACCCTGGTATCTGCTTTGCTGAGACCCAACCAAGCCCAAAGGGGAATACGATACCAAATGACGCCTTCAGAAAGTCTTTTCTATGTATCAGAGCTCCTCACACATGCGACTGCATGTCATGCCTCTCAAAAACAAGTGCGCAATACCGGCGCGAAAATGAGGCTCTGCCTATGATTAGGGAAAGCCCCTAAAGAATAAGGCGTCTAAAACAGTGCCTGCCGATATTATTTTACCAAAATACCCAGATTAAATGATTCCTCAAGGCTAAATATGTGTAATATATGAATCGATTTAGCCCAGAAAATGTCTACAGTCTTAATAAGCCCTTGTGAAGCCCTTATTTACTGTCTGAATAAAAATGGCTTACCGGATCCCATAGGGAAAATGACAGCTTCCAGCATTACATCGTCTTGTTAGAATGTGTCATACCTCAAGCAGCAAAAGACTGCTCACTGTTCCCCCAACTGAAGTTAATTCCTCTCAACAGTCCTGTGTGGAACAGCCATGGATTTTAGTAACGGTTGCTAAAATCATTTTCCTCTTACAAACAGAAATCTTCATCCCTTTTCTGTTTCAGAGAAAATAGTACATACCAGCACTATTTTAAAATAACAAACTCTTGATTGAATAATAAAAACTACAGTTAAACACTAAAAAACTCTAAGCCATCTCCGTGGAGATGTTGCCTGTACAACGGCAAAGAGAATGACTGGGGTAGGCGGAGCCTAGGAGGGATCATGTGACCAGCTTTGCTGGGCTCTTTGCCATTTCCTGTTGGGGAAGAGAATATCCCACAAGTAAGGATGACGCCGTGGACCGGACACACCTATGTTGGAGAAAAAAAATCTTATTTTATTTAGGAACATACTAAACCCACTAGGAGTAACAAGCACAGAAAAACATTTTACATAGAACTTAAAGGGATATGAAACTCACACTTTTTTCTTTCATGATTCAGATAGAACATAAGATTTTAAACAACTTTACAATATACCTATATTATCAGATTTGCTTGATTCAATTGGTATATTTTGTTGAAGGAGCAACAATGCATTACTCTGAGGTAGGTGAGCCAAAGACAAGAGGTATATATGCGCAGCTAGTTCACTGGAATGAATTTCTACTCCTGAGGCTACCTAGGTATCTATTTTAACAAAAGATACAAAGAGAACAAAGCAAATTAGATAATGTAAGTAAATTGGAAAGTTGTTTAAAATTGCATGTCCGATCCATAAAAGTTTAGGACTTTACTGTCCCTTTAAAGACCCATTACTCCCTGCTCTGACAAGAACGTCCATTGCACTATTGGTGGACAGTGATACTCCTCACAAGAATGGAAACCTGTTTTCTTCTCAGTACAGGAAAATTAAAAAATACACAGCCGGACATTCTACACAAATAGAATGCATATGTCAGTAAAGTGTGGATAAAAGGAACAAACTCACCACTTGTGGCAAATCTCTGAATGTGCATTTGCCACTTAGCCAGTCCTTGCACTGAGATATTGCAGTAGAAAAAAGATCATTCTTAACCTGGGCTCTTAGATCACTAGTAAATGCTGCAAGGGAAAGGTGCTTCCAGACTGGGAAATTTTCAGCATCGCGAGGAGGAAACCGCTTTATAAATTCTGCCTGAAAAGAATACAAGTTTTTCATGATCTCGTTCAAGGGATACTAAAGTCAAAATTAAACTTTCATGATTCAGATAGAGCATGCAGTTTTAAGAGATTTTCATATTATGTCCAATATCTAGTTGTGCAGTCTTTTTATATACACACTTTGAGGCACCAGCTCCTACTGAGCAGGTGCACAAGTTCACAGTGTATACCCAGTGATTGGCTTATGGTTGTCACATGATACACGGAGCCGACAAATGGGGTAAGAAAATTCCCAGAAAAAATACTGCTTATCTAACATTTAGAGTAAGGGGGAAGAGAGAGGGGGAAGAGAAAGGAAGGGGAGAGGGGGGAGAGAGAGGGGGAGGTGGGGGTGCAGAGAGAAAGAGAGGGGGAGGGAGGTGGCTAGAGAGAGATATATAAACATACACACACACACATTATATATATATATATATATATATATATATATATATATATATAAAACTTCCATGTGTGTTTGCACTCACAATGCAATAGGGACATCAACCAGGGTGCCAAGTCAGGTATATCAATAATCCATTATAGAAGAGGACTGCACTCACTGGATTTGGTATATAAAATAAAATTTTTTATTAAGGTGACGTTTCGGGGTACGCAGACCCCTTCCTCAGACCAGGCAACAGTGCAAATGAACAGTGTGCAATATAAAGCAACATAGCCCCTCCCATCAAACAATTAGTGAAATTGCGCCAAAACCTATGTAACCATGACAACAGGTGAATCACCTAATTAACATTATTCCTACCTTTACTAATGTGATAGTTAAAAACAGTATAATTGTGCAAACCATATAAGTATCTTAAAACTATTCTCAAACAATAAATGACATGACATATGAGTAGCACCTAAAACACTCAAGGTGCACACAAAGAAATAAAATGTCCCCCTACAATGTGATGTGTGACCTACTGAAATAGCTACCACAAAGAAACAACTTAACATCGATAAAGGCAGTCTATAGGAAACAGCGCTCAATAAAAGATAGTTGCAGGACCTAGGCAGTATATCAGCATTTAAACATTAGTGCATCAGTATCTCTCAGTAAAACATACTTCTCAGTAAACAAAGGACAAGTAGAGAAAAAGGACAAGTAGAGAAAAAGGACAAGTAGAGAAAAAGGGCTCAATAAAAGATAGTTGCAGGACCTAGGCAGTATATCAGCATGCCTAGGTCCTGCAACTATCTTTTATTGAGCCCTTTTTCTCTACTTGTCCTTGTTCTATACTTGTCCTTTGTTTACTGAGAAGTATGTTTTACTGAGAGATACTGATACACTAATGTTTAAATGCTGATATACTGCCTAGGTCCTGGAACTATCTTTTATTGAGCGCTGTTTCCTATAGACTGCCTTTATCGATGTTAAGTTGTTTCTTTGTGGTAGCTATTTCAGTAGGTCACACATCACATTGTAGGGGGACATTTTATTTCTTTGTGTGCACCTTGAGTGTTTTAGGTGCTACTCATATGTCATGTCATTTATTGTTTGAGAATAGTTTTAAGATACACTTATATGGTTTGCACAATTATACTGTTTTTAACTATCACATTAGTAAAGGTAGGAATAATGTTAATTTGGTGATTCACCTGTTGTCATGGTTACATAGGTTTTGGCGCAATTTCACTAATTGTTTGATGGGAGGGGCTACGTTGCTTTATATTGCACACTGTTCATTTGCACTGTTGCCTGGTCTGAGGAAGGGGTCTGCGTACCCCGAAACATCACCTTAATAAAAATGTTTATTTTATATACCAAATCCAGTGAGTGCAGTCCTCTTCTATAATGGATTATATATATATATATATATATATATATATATATATATATATATATATATATATATATATATATATATATAGTCATATTGAATCATTTTAAATATGGAGAATTGTATAAATTTGTCACATAACTATTATGGGCAAGATTTATGATGAAGCGAATGCCCCGATCTGGTGCAGGCTCGCTCATTTGAGCCTGCAACTGATAATTACGAAGCAGCGGTTTTAATCACTGCTTCATTAACTCTAACCAATTTGGAGTTGGTGGATGGAAATTATCCCTGAATTTTTTCAACCGGAGTGATCGACAAGCCCTATTCTCAAGAAATTGGTTGCGTGAAGGTAGGGGGCAGCATTGCACAAGCGTTCGCCATGCAATGTTAGTATGGAGAACAAATGTGCCCCACAATCTGCAATCAAATGTGGACAGGTTCACAACATCCTGTCCTATTGCAGATTATAAATCTTGCCCTATGTATATCTTCACTATTCAACCTCAATCTGACAGAAACCTAGCAGTATTTGGGAGGTGAACCCTGTCCTAGTTTATGTCACTTTGGCCTCTCACTATTTTTGTCGATAAATGTGAAAGCTCTTCAATGGTACCACAAAGCCCAGCAAACGTAGCTATCAGAATATATATATATATATATATATATATATATATATATATATATATATATATACACACAAAGAAGAAAAGAATGTAAAAAAAAAAAAGATATGGAAGATAATTTTTACATTTTTAAATTCACCTTTCATCTACAGGGTGTAGCTAATTACAAATGTTGCAAGGAAGCATATGGGGGCTCTCGCTATATCAGTCCTGCTAGAGGGGCCCTCATCACTCCACTTTCCTCTTATCTATAGAGTTGCAGCAGCTATTGTTGAGCGGAACGTGGACTGTAGCAACCACCAGGTGGACGACTTCAGACCTCCATTGCCTATTTAAGAACAGACATTTTCTCAATAAGGGAGCAGATACATAAACAGGAAGATCTTCCTGTTGATCATACCAATTTGCAGATAAACTCCCAAAGCCTTACTGACTAAGTTGCTCTATAGAATCCAAACTTGTGAGGTAAATCCAGAGCCCATCACTAATTCGTCTCCCCTTTTCTTGCATGAACTCTTACATTTTTTTATTTTTTTTTTTAGCCCTCAGCTGGGCACTAATGGATTGATCGACAGAGCTACGTTTTTAGTAGGGGTGTGAATTTGGATCCTTCGTGAGGATCCGAATGCAGGAGGTGGTTGCTCGTTAGTTTTTAGGCTGTAAATCAACCACATTTTCTAAAAATCAAAAGACGTCATGATGCAGCTATTTTGCTTCATGTTGCAAGGCACAAATTATGAGGATTATGGCACTATCCGCTGTGGATGCCTCTATCCCTGAGAAATTCAGGGAGTTAAGCAGGATTTTTCTAATCATGCTTTATCCTAGTGAAGAGATATTTCAGTGAAAGTATGCAAGTTTAGTGGAACAATAGCAATAACCTTTGCTAAAGATGCTAAATGTAATCCAACCTTCACAGTACCTTCAAATGAGAGAGCTTCTTCAGTCATGAAATCCTATGACTCAGTACACCTTCTGACACTGCGGGTGTCCTCTGCTACTACAGTATGGGCATTTGCCTCTATGTGTTCATTACCCAGAAACTCACAGCATCATGAGATGCCTGGTGTGTCAAGGCAGTCAGATGTCAATCACTAGGCTCCAATCTCATCCTAGTCTACTTATTGGGTAATGTCTTCCTATGATGTATTTGCATCTGATCTTGTTATGAAATTTCAGTGGTTCTGTTTTAAATTATCTGTGGATTTAGGTGATTGTTTACTGTGATGTATTAAAATGTTTTTTTAACCCTTTAATGGCCAATGATGAAATTATTCAGTAAGGGAACAATTGAGCAAACTGAAGCTGTGTCCTTACGGAGTTAAACACATTTCTCATTGTCCACCCTCCACCTTTCCCTTTTATCCTTCCCCCCTCTTTTCTCCTCTTGCATTTTCCTGTCACCATTTTGTTCTGTGCTAACCAATGAGTGCTACCATTTGCATAATATTCAACTGCTGTCTCGTACTATCCTTGCTAAGATTTTAAATATAACCAATGATAGGCCTACACCTCTTTACTCGAAAAGGTATTATCTATGATACTGCATTAAAATGTTCTTTGCCCAGATTAATAACAATACTCCCCCAATCATTAGTTATCCCTTGCTCAGTACCTCCATTTCTGGCCTTCTTGTTTTCATTTTGAATTACTGCATTATACTAGTTCATATTAATAATTCCTATTCCCCCTCCCACTAAAGTCCTCGAGCCATCTTGGTTCTTATAGTGGAGACCAACTCTGTGTCTTTATTATCTCCATTTGTCAAGGTTGCAAGGCAGAAATGCAGCCCTTGAAGTGCAGGTTTGAACACAAAAAAAAATCTTAAAAATCCTGAGTCTTAATCTCTCCACCATCTCAGGTGGTGGATTAAAATCACCCTAGACTTATCCAATCTGTATGATTTAGAGCACCTCTTCTCAAGCAACTGGTTAGATGGCTTGGGGCAGTATTGTACAAGTGCCTGCTCAATGAGATCTTGGACAGTTAGGTTCACTAATTTGAAACCTTGTCCATTTAAACAAGTATAAGTAAAACTTTTTTGATCTCTTCAGATCCTCCTCCTTTGTGGTCTAGGCTTTTTCGAGTAATAAAGTTGCCTCCTGTGGTTGCATGGGGTGGTTGTTATGATTCACAAGTATGTCCTATACAAAAAGAGTTAATTGGATTATGATTATTATGGCAGATGAGTCATTTTGGTTTGTAAGCTCAGCTTCTCTCTACTTACAGTGGGGTCCTGCTTTAAGCCCTTAATTGGAAACTATTATTTTGTTTAGACTGTCTGAGATAGGATTGCTGATATAGACAAAAGTCTTCCTTCAGCTAGACAGCTTGACTCTTCACAAGAATCCCTCTCACGTAAATTGTGTTTATATCCCAATATAACTTGATGTATGCCATTCTTTACACTCCTCTGCCCAAGCAACACATTTCCTGTCTCACTTCTGGCCTCTGCCTCCTTTGAAGATTATCTTTGCACAAAGATCACTCAATTTCTCAATATCAATGATAAACTAGCTGATTTAAACCTCTGATATGCACTTAAGGCCCGTCTTGTGGGCATGCTTTTTAAAAGCTTCCTTGCAGAAATGGTCCCAGGGCCTTGTTGGTGTGCTCAGAATGAATTACGCATGTTATACGCAATTCACAAGTTGGCTCAAAAACCTGGCCCTTTCTGGGTAGATTGTAGACCACTGTCATCTAGAGTTCTTTCCATTCTTTACTGTCTGTGTATTATGCCGATGGTTGATCTCTGTGTTCCCACTGGTCACTACTGTGTTTATCCTGCTAACAAATACCATCTCTGTTCCATCATTACGGCCAGTTTCCTTTTGTGTATCACTGCTTGTTTATCCTACTGGCCATTGCTTTGTGCATATGCATCTTGCTGATTATTATTATTATTATGGTCTCTGCCACAAACATATCTTACTGATGATTGTTGCCTGAGCTCTTGTCAATACTATCTGCATTTCCTGTCAACTGAATACAATCTGTGATTTATCTCTAGTTGTCTGAACTATATCATTGGTTCTTAAGGCTCTGACATGAGTTCTTCTGTATTAGAAAGGATAAAGTATGAAGCAATATTAGCACTTCACTTAAGGTGCTCGCTGCCAGCCCCGGTTCTCCCAAACCGTGTATAGAAACAGAAAGTGTTGAAAGTGGCGACGCTGTGTCACATCCAGGCAACCAAGCTGCCCACGTCCTCTGAGTCAACCTTGTTGCTTTCACCTCCAAAATAAAAAGAGCTCACAATAGTGTAGCAGATTTCAGACAATGTGGTAGGCGCACAAACTGGTTAAACTAACGAGATTGCAGTTAAAATAAGCCTTTTATTAAAATCATCACAAAGGTGTCTTCAGGTTTTATTTAAAATACAGCGCAACGCGTTTTGGCTAAAATAAGCCTTTATCAAGAGCATAAAGTTAAAACAATTTCTGGAACAAATTAGTTCTTCTGGCCTTGGTCTCACTAACGTTCCCGATTTATTCATGTAAATCATTTAAGTTAAATTATAATTTACTAACTGTTTTTACACCATCTACAGTTAGGTTCATAAGTATATGGACAGTAAGATGATTTTCATAGTGTTGCCTCTGTTCACCACCACAATACGTTTTTAATGAAGCAATAAAGACGTGAC
The DNA here is from genome assembly GCF_027579735.1 of Bombina bombina. Classification (NCBI taxonomy): domain Eukaryota; kingdom Metazoa; phylum Chordata; class Amphibia; order Anura; family Bombinatoridae; genus Bombina; species Bombina bombina. The sequence continues at coordinate 101,822,773 of NC_069508.1, forward strand.
TGGAATGCATACTTTAATCTTTAACAAAAATATTGTATGGACTTCTGCAAGCACACCAGTTACCCAGTTCCATTGATAGCCATCCTACCTTTCTCTATACACACATAATTCTGATACCGTTTGTTTTTAGCTTCAGCTGTCCCAATAATATTTTGTTCAGAATTAAGCAGGCTTTTTTATGTTTTCTGGCAAAGTCTAAACTGTCATTTCTATTCTTAAGGCTTAAAAATGGTTTGCACTTTGTGTATTTACGTTCATGAATAATTCTCTTGATTGTAGACTTTGACAATTATTCGCATACCTCCTGGTTTGTTCTTGACATGGCTAGATGTTCGGAAGGGGGATTTATTCACAAAATGAAAGAATTTTGTAATAATTCACCACAGTTGTCTTCCATGGTCATCCAGGACCTTGGTGTTGCTGAGCTCACCAGTGTGTTCTTTTTAAGAATATGTGTTAGATCCAACAGCATGGCTAAAGCCACACTGTCCTTACCGGGTGCCTGGTGCAATGTGGTTGTAGCCACGCGGTGTGTAAAGTTGCTCAGACGGTTCAGTGTACTAAGGCCCACTCTGTGTCCAGGCACCCTGAGTGCATCCACTGCTGCTGTATTAGTGCAGCCAGCTCACTGAAGTCTTTCATGCTCACCAGACTTCTACTTTAGTGTGCTCTTTTTTTGTGATGACATCTGGCCATGCTTTTGGCGCCAAGCCTGAATGGGAAGAGTTAAAAGACCAAAGTGTTTATGTTCCTGGCAACAACCCCTGAACATTTTTTGGACAATGTATTCGATTTACTCTCTTGCCGAGATACCTGTTTTGCTGACAGATTTCCTGGCTTTTGAATCTCTGAATTGTACCTGGAACTACGTGATTGTTTTGTCATTCCACTCTGAAGCCTGGTGTTGAACTGAACCTCTGGCTTTGACCCCTGGGCTGTTTTTGGACTATCATACTTTTAACACATATACCCTTTCATCCCTCTGTTGCTCTCATCCATAAGCCTATCCCCAAATTATCCAAGTCCTCTAGCTGTGCTCTACTCGTCCTTTAAAGTAGTGCCAAACAAGTCATTCCCAGACATTGGAAAGAAATAGTCCTCTCTATTTCAGAATGGCGCTCTTAGATACACTCTACATTCCTACTAGAAAAGCTACACTATCAACTATTAGACCAGATGGACCTATACCATGACATAGCCAATCTCCTACATATCAAAATATAATGCTGAATCCTTTCTACTTAACTATATTGTTTGTAGACTTAGAAACATGATTCATTGATATATTCCTAGCCAAATTTAGAAGTGGACGATGTAACATTATGTGTTGTTCAGATGTTTTTTTGTGTTTTATAATTCCAATACCTACTCCTCATTTGTTTTCCTTCACCAATGGGCATATACTGCTCATACTGCTTTAGACTCACGCAATTTGTCTATTGACTATTTTGCACTGCTACATTTAAATTGTGATACTATTTTTCTGGAGGTCGTAGATGTATATATGTAATGTATTGATCCTCTTACATCTTTGTATTGTATTGGAAATTGTTGAATAAAATAAAGTGTAAAATAAAACAAAAATGAATATTTACCATAAGGAGCTGCCTGTTCTCTGTGATACTGGTTCCAGACACTAGAACAGGTAAGTTGGTTTGTGTTGCCTTTTAATGTGCCAGATTGTTGATTTGGACACTCCTAATGTTTCTGATATCTCTCTGATAGGTTTGTTTTGTTTTCTCATCCTAATGATGGCCTGCTTTATTTGCATTTACAGCTCTTTGAACCTTGTATTGAAAAGTTCACATCAACATCTTCCAAATGCAAATTCCAAATTTGAAATCTACTGCAGATCTTTGAAGTGCCTAAAGAAACAGCCTACACAAGAATGTTTATGGTTTCAAAAGATAGATAATCCCTTTATTGCCCATTCCCCAGTTTTGCACAACCAACACAGATATATTAATATACTTTTTACCACTGTGATTTTCTTGTATGTAAGCATATTCTGACAGCCCCCTGATCACATGACTTATTATTTATTATCTATTGACTTGCATTTTAGCCAATTAGTGCTGTGTTATGCTAACTCTTAAATAACTCCTCGGGAGTGATTACAATGTCTATATGGCCCACATGAACTAGCAGTCTCCTGTTGGGAAAAGCAAATAAAAAAACATGTGATAAGAGGAGGCCTTCAAGGGCTTAGAAATTAGCATATGAACCTACCTAGGTTTAGCTTTCAACTAAGAATACCAAAAGAACCAAACACATTTGATGATTAAAGTAAATTGTGAAGTTGTTTAAAATTACATGACCTATCTGAATAATGAAAGTTTAATATTGACTAGACTGTCCCTTTAACTGTTAATGAAATAATGAGGGCACAGCCTATACTTGGCCATGAAACAGCTCAGTCAACTGTCCAATTACTTTTGGTTTCTTGACGAGGAGTGCTGTATTTCCTAAACAATTCACCAAACTTGGATGTGAATACCCTAAAGTTAAAGCTGTTAGCATGCACTTAAAGCCCAAAGTCATTATATAACTTCAACCTTTTTTATCTAACGGCAAACATAACTATAACTTCATCAATGTCAAAGTACTTTTGGAATGAACTGCGTGCAATGTAAAGTTTCCCATGCAGTGCAGAAAATTGTATTGTGCATTGATGTTTATGCAAAACTATAACTATATAATTATGAACAGTGATAAACATTAGCAGGTGAAGTCATCCTCCAAGTCATAGCTTCAAATATGCTTGAATCTAATAGTTAGCTAGCAATTTAGCTAGTTAGCTAGTAATCAGGTACCCATGGGGATCCTAAACTTTTAAATTACCAAACATTTTAACAAACACAGTGAGGGTATCAATACCTATGTACCACTGTGATTACAATGCAGTGCTTAAAAAGGAATATTCAATTATTGGGGACAGCTACAATAGCACGGTTCCTTCCTCAGCTTCAAAGCCATTTTTCTCTCTCATCACAGGTGCTGGTTGGTAAAGCTCTGCAAGTTCATACTGGACATCCCCATCTTGGAGCTTAGGTATTTTGGCATACAGTGACAGAAGAGATGTGTATTTACAAATCAGTGACATGGTTGGCTTTATCAGAACTGTGTTCTGTGCTTTCGTTCAATTTGCATGATACATTTTTAACACAGTTTAAAAAACTTAAAAAGGGGGGGCGGAGCCAACTTCCAAAGGAACCAGACGTGCATGTGTGGAGCTCCTGGCTCCAATTAGACTTAAACCTTACTTATTTACCCTTAAGATATCATTCCTCAAGTTACAAAGTGATCCTTTGATCCTCATTACTCTCAAAGGTTTGACAAGGGGTCAAGTGGTCATTCCTGGCTGTTGGAATCCTTTAAAAATATGACAGGAACGGAGGCCCTTAACAGATTGATGGAGGACATGGCGCAGCTCTTACACAATCATTTCGTCAGACTTGAGATCTCACTACTTGAGAGCTATGCTAAAAGTAAAAAGCTTCCGCATGTTGCCCTTAGCCTGCCTACTGCTGATTCTACTCTGGTTCAAAGCAGCGACACTCACTCGATATCTTCCAAGACCTCGTGTCCCCTGTCTGACTCTCTACAACATGGCGCATACCGTTACAGAAACCTAGCTGAGGGTGAGACATACGCACTAACCAAGACGGTAAGGGGCGGCTATTCTGACAAACTCCCTGCTCCAGGGCAGTCCGGCGAGACACAAGATCTTTGTATCATTACCACGCTCCCAAAATTAACTTCAGCTGCAGAGCGCACAGTGTCTTTAGCCTGCGGCCATGACGGGAGGGCTTTCCCTTTACTGCGAGATGAAGGCGCAAGAGTGGTGACATTTACACATGGCGCTGCCCCTACTGAGCGCAGTGTGAGAGATAGCCCTCCAGAACACCTATGCTCTATCTATCCCTGCTCTTTAGGCTATGGGTATGCTACATTGGAAGCTCTAGAGTTGAAAGCTTTTGCTTCAGCATTTTTACCACAGACGCACAGAGCCGAGATGAAAAGAGCCCAGCTGCCACCTCTACTCCCCCTTGGGCCACAGATTAACGACGCAGCATTTTCGGCTGGTAAAGTAAGACTTATCTGCCTTAGATCATTGAAGCCTGGGCATAAGGATACTACCTTACTATTAAAAAGGGGAATCGGTTAACCTGATATGGAAGTCTCACTCCTTTGAAAAGTGCTGATCCTTGGGGACTTTCATATCGGACTAATAACAAATAGAATCTTGAGTCTAAGAACGATATCACTCTGGCTCCCTTAGCTGCTTTCCTATGCAGATTTATTGATTTGGGACTTCATTGAATTGTTGGACACTTGTTTCTGTGAGGTGTCATATAGACCGTATATCCTTTTAGCATCTCCCAACATAATATATCATCCTACCCTGAAGCCTGTGATACTACATGTTCATGAATGTTTTTGTTTTATCACTATCCTTATTTTATCTAGAGTTTCTGTTTGTTGAAGTTTCTATCTAGAGCCTGTACTGGCATGATTCTTCCAATAATATGTTTAACCATGTTTTATTTATATGGCTCTGTGCTGCCTGTTGCTAAATATTACATACAGCTTCCACCATTCCTCCCAAAATACTACAATCTCTATAGTTAGGTATATTTGCATTTACCCAGACTATGCTATAATAGTTGCCTGCGTGGCAATGATTCATATGCCAATTTGTTTAATATTTCACATATACCATTACTTCATACATATTAGTTCATAACTAGGTCTTACACTCTTTAGGATACTGGGCACTGTCCTTGTTCAAGTTCTAACATAGGTTGATGAGCCAGTTGCTGCAGTATGACATGGATATTAGCTGGTCTGTGTATCTGTGGAATACTGTTTGTACAATGCCATATTGTTGCTCAATTTCTTATTCTACTCTTATGATGCACCGGTAGGCTAGCACCTAGGATATTACTTCATGCGGATTGGGCTGCCAGCGGCCGGGGCAGCAAGATCCTCTTCCCCTTAGCATCAGCTGGGTGCAAGTCCTTATCTACACCTAGGAGCTTAGAGGCTTGTAACTGCTCATTAGCAAAATTGGCTTTTCTCAGTGTCCTTAATATAACTACTGACCCTTTCGATACCTAAATATGCCACACACTCGATATACATCTATCCATGGTATTCATACTCCCACCTCCCCCCCCCCCCTATAATATGCCTCCCAACCTGGGAGAATTTACTACGCGGTCTATCTTGTTAATACCGCACCCTAAATACGATACTGCAACTACACGTTGTATCATATTATTTTCGTACAACAGAGGCGCATTCAATGTAACTATTGATTGTCATCCTATTTTAAGCCACCATATTTTATATATTACACCGTGCCTACATACCCTATTGTGTTATTTAAGTATATAAATGGCGCCCTCTCTGCTAATATTTTTTGCTTAACAGTTCTGTTGCGTTACCGCACCCTAAACATTACACTGCATTTGCATAATACACCATATGATTTTAGTTTGAGAGAGGTGCATTCATTGTAACTATTGTTTAGTCACCACACTTTATATATTGCACCATGCCAGTATACCTTATTGCGTCATCTAAGTATATAATTGGCGCCCTCTCTGTTGAATATTTCTTGTTAAACAGTTCTGTTGTGTTAAGAAAAATTAGGAAGACACACGAAGACCGATTGTTGTTTTCATATTTTGAATTGTATGCCATAACTATTGCTTACAATGGACTTACTTTGGAAATTTTACATACCTTTTTTGTTGGCAAGTCTGTGCTTTATACTCATCCCTACAGATCTAGATTATGTATAGTCTTGCATTTCTATGAAAATATGCATGTACCCTTACTGCTTTTTCTATGTCTTCAATAAAAAGATTATTTAAAAAAAAAAAAAAAACAGAATTTATGCTTACCTGATAAATTACTTTCTCCAACGGTGTGTCCGGTCCACGGCGTCATCCATAACTTGTGGGAATATCTCTTCCCCAACAGGAAATGGCAAAGAGTACAGCAAAAGCTGTTCATATAGTCCCTCCTAGGCTCCGCCCACCCCAGTCATTCGACCGACGGACAGGAGAAAAACAGGAGAAACCATAGGGTGCCGTGGTGACTGTAGTTAAAGAAATAAATTCATCAACCTGATTAAAAAACCAGGGTGGGCAGTGGACCGGACACACAGTTGGAGAAAGTAATTTATCAGGTAAGCATAAATTCTGTTTTCTCCAACATTGGTGTGTCCGGTCCACGGCGTCATCCATAACTTGTGGGAACCAATACCAAAGCTTTAGGACACGGATGAAGGGAGGGAGCCAATCAGGTTACCTAAACGGAAGGCACCACGGCTTGCAAAACCTTTCTCCCAAAGATAGCCTCCGAAGAAGCAAAAGTATCAAATTTGTAGAATTTGGCAAAAGTGTGCAGGGAAGACCAAGTCGCTGCCTTACATATCTGATCAACAGAAGCCTCGTTCTTGAAGGCCCATGTGGAAGCCACAGCCCTAGTAGAGTGAGCTGTGATTCTTTCAGGAGGCTGCCGTCCGGCAGTCTCATAAGCCAATCGGATGATGCTTTTCAGCCAAAAGGAAAGAGGTAGCAGTAGCTTTCTGCCCTCTCCTTTTACCAGAATAAACGACAAACAGAGAAGATGTTTGTCTGAAATCCTTTGTTGCTTCTAGATAAAACTTTAAAGCACGGACTACATCTAAATTGTGTAACAAACGTTCCTTCTTTGAAACTGGATTCGGACACAAAGAAGGCACAACTATTTCCTGGTTAATATTCTTGTTGGAAAAAACTTTTGGAAGAAAAACATAATTTATGTAAGAACTTACCTGATAAATTCATTTCTTTCATATTAGCAAGAGTTCATGAGCTAGTGACGTATGGGATATACATTCCTACCAGGAGGGGCAAAGTTTCCCAAACCTTAAAATGCCTATAAATACACCCCTCACCACACCCACAATTCAGTTTAACGAATAGCCAAGAAGTGGGGTGATAAGAAAAAAGTGCGAAAGCATATAAAATAAGGAATTGGAATAATTGTGCTTTATACAAAAAAATCATAACCACCACAAAAAAAGGGCGGGCCTCATGGACTCTTGCTAATATGAAAGAAATGAATTTATCAGGTAAGTTCTTACATAAATTATGTTTTCTTTCATGTAATTAGCAAGAGTCCATGAGCTAGTGACGTATGGGATAATGACTACCCAAGATGTGGATCTTTCCACACAAGAGTCACTAGAGAGGGAGGGATAAAATAAAGAAAGCCAATTCCTGCTGAAAATAATCCACACCCAGAATAAAATTTTAATGAAAAAACATAAGCAGAAGATTCAAACTGAAACCACTGCCTGAAGTACGTTTCTACCAAAAACTGCTTCAGAAGAAGAAAACACATCAAAATGGTAGAATTTAGTAAAAGTATGCAAAGAGGACCAAGTTGCTGTTTTGCAAATCTGATCAACCGAAGCTTCATTCTTAAACGCCCAGGAAGTAGAAACTGACCTAGTAGAATGAGCTGTAATCCTTTGAGGCGGAGTGTTACCCGACTCAACATAGGCATGATGAAATAAAGATTTCAACCAAGATGCCAAAGAAATGGCAGAAGCTTTCTGGTCTTTTCTAGAACCGGAAAAGATGACAAATAGACTAGAAGTCTTTCGGAAAGACTTAGTAGCTTCAACATAATAATACAAAGCTCTAACAGCATCCAAAAAATGCAATGATTTCTCCTTAGAATTCATAGGATTAGGACATAATGAAGGAACCACAATTTCTCTACTAATGTTGTTAGAATTCACAACCTTAGGTAAAAAATTCAAAAGAAGTTCGCAGCACCGCCTTATCCTGATGCAAAATCAGAAAAGGAGACTCACAAAAAAAGAGTAGATAATTCAGAGATTCTTCTGGCAGAAGAGATGGCCAAAAGAAACAAAACTTTCCAAGAAAGTAATATAACGACCAAAGAATGCATGGGTTCAAAAGGAGAAGCTTGAAGAGCCCCCAGAACCAAATTCAAACTCCAAAGAGGAGAAATTGACTTAATGACAGGTTTTATACAAACCAAAGCTTGTACAAAACAATGAATATCAGGAAGATTAGCAATCCTTCTATGAAAAAGAACAGAAAGAGCAGAGATTTGTCTTTCAAGAAACTTGCGGACAAACCTTTATCTAAACCATAATGAAGAAATATAAGTCTTCCAGACTCTATAATATATCTCTCTAGATACAGATTTACGAGCCTGTCACATAGTATCAATCACAGAGTCAGAGAAACCTCTTTGACCAAGAATCAAGCGTTCAAACTCCACACCTTAAAATTAAGGTTTTGAGATCCTGATGGAAAAAAGAACCTTGAGACAGAAAGACTGGTCTTAACGGAAGAGTCCACAGCTGGCAAGAGGCCATCCGGACAAGATCCGCATACCAAAACCTGTGAGGCCATGCTGGAGCTACCAGCAGGACAAACGAGCATTCCTTAGAATATTGGAGAATACCCTTGGAAGAAGAACTAGAGGCGGAAAGATATAGGCAGGATGATACTTGTAAGGAAGAGATAATGCATCCACTGCCTCCGCCCGAGGATCCCTGGATCCGGACAGATACCAGGGAAGTTTCTTGTTTAGATGAGAAGCCATCAGATCTATTTCTGGGAGTTCCCACATTTGAACAATCTGAGGAAATACCTCTGGGTGAAGACCATTCGCCCAGGTGCAACGTTTGGCGACTGAGATAATCCGCTTACCAATTGTCCATACCTGGGATATGAACCGCAGAGATTAGACAGGAGCTGGATTCCGCCCAAACCAAAATTCGAGATACTTCTTTCATAGCCAGAGGACTGTGAGTCCCTCCTTGATGATTGATGTATGCCACAGTTGTGACATTGTCTATCTGAAAACAAATGAACAACTCTCTCTTCAGAAGAGGCCAAGACTGAAGAGCTCTGAAATTGCACGGAGTTCCAAAATATTGATCGGAAATCTCACCTCCTGAGATTCCCAAACCCCTTGTGCCGTCAGATACCCCCACACAGCTCCCCAACCTGTAAGACTTGCATCTGTTGAGATTATAGTGCAGGTCGGAGGAACAAAGAAGCCCCCTGAACTAAACGATGGTGATCTGTCCACCATGTCAGAGTGTGTCGCATAATCGGTTTAAAGATATTAAGTGAGATATCTTTGAGTAATCCCTGCACCATTGGTTCAGCATACAGAGCTGAAGAGGTCGCATGTGAAAACGAGCAAAGGAGATCGCATCTGATGCGGCAGTCCTAAGACCTAAAATTTCCATGCATAAGGCTACCAAAGGGAATGATTGTGACTGAAGGTTTTGACAAGCTGAAATCAATGTTAAACTTCTCTTGTCTGACAAGGACAGAGTCATAGACACTGAATCTATTCTAGAAACCTAAAAAGGTTACCCTTGTCTGAGGAATCAATGAACTGATTAGTAAATTGATCCTCCAACCATGAACTTGAAGAAACAACACAAGTCGATTCGTATGAGATTCTTCGAAAATGAGAAGACTGAGCAAGTACCCAGATATCGTCCAATAAGGAAATACCAAAACCCTGTTCTCTGATTACAGAAAGAAGGGCACCGAGAACCTTTGAAAAAAATTCTTGGAACTGAGGCTAGAGCCACAAAACTGGTAATGCTCGTCTTAAAAAGAGAATCTCAGACACTAAAAGTGATCTGGATGAATCGGAATATGCAGATACACATCCTGTAAATCTATTGTAGACATATAATGCCCTTGCTAAACAAAAGGCAGGACAGTCCTACAGAAACTGAATGTTGGAATCCTTACATAACGATTCAATATTGATAGATCCGGAACTGGTCTGAAGGAATTGACCTTCTTTTGTACAATGAAGAGATAAAATAAAACCCCAGCCCCCGTTCCAGAACTGGAACTGGCATAATTACTCCAGCCAACTCTAGATCTGAAACACATTTCAGAAATGCTGAGCCTTTGCTGTGTTAACTGGGACACGGGAAAGAAAAAATCTCTTAGCAGGAGGCCTTAACTGAAGCCAATTCTGTACCTTTCTGAAACAATGTTCTGAAACCAGAAATTGAGAACGGAATTGATCAAAATTTCTTTGAAGAAAACGTAATCTGCCTCATACCAGCTGAGCTGGAATAAGGTCCGCACCTTCATGGGTACTTAGGAGCTGGCTATAGGTTTTCTAAAAGGCTTGGATATATTCCAAACTGGAAATAGTTTCCAAACTGATACCGCTCCTGAGAATGAAGGATCAGGCTTTTGTTCCTTATTGTGAGGAAAGGAACGAAATGATCATTAGACCTAAATTTACCTTAGATTTTTTATCCTTTGGTAAAAAAGTTCCCTTCCTTCCAGAAACAGTTGAAATAATAATTTATTACCCTGAAAAGAAAGGGAAAGCAAAGTTGACTTAGAAGACATATCAGTATTCCAAGTTTAATCCATAAAGCTGTTCTAGCTAAAATAGCTAGAGACATATACCTGACATCAACTCTAATGATATCAAAAGATGGTATCACCAATAAAATTATTAGCATGTTATAGAATAATAATAATGCTATAAAATTATGATCTGTTACTTGTTGCGCTAAAGCTTCTAACCAAAAAGTTGAAGCTGCAGCAACATCCGCTAAAAATATAGCAAGTCTAAGAAGATTACCTGAACATAAGTAAGCTTTTCTTAGAAAGGATTCAATTTTTCCTATCTAAAGGATCCTTAAATGAATTACTATCTGCCGTTGGAATAGTAGCACATTTAGCAGGAGTAGAGACAGCCCCATAACCTTAGGGATTTTGTCCCAAAAAAACTCTAATCTGTCAGATGGCACAGGATATAATTGCTTAAACGTTTAGAAGGAGTAAAAGAATTACCCAAATTATTCCATTCCCTGGAAATTACTTCAGAAATAGCATCAGGGAGATTAAACACTTCTGGAATAACTACAGGAGATTTAAAAACCTTATTTAAACGTTTAGATTTAGAATCAAGAGGACCAGAATCCTCTATTTCTAATGCAATTAATAATTCTTTAAATAAAGAACGAATAAATTCCATCTTGAACAAATACAAAGATTTATCAGCATCAACCTCTGAGACAGAACCTCTGAACCAGAAGAACCATTATCAGTATCAGAATGATGATGTTCATTTAAAAATTCATCTGAAAAAAGAGAAGTTTTAAAAGACTTTTATGTAAACTAGAAGGAGAAATAACAGACATAGCCTTCTTAATGGATTTAAAAAATAAAATCTCTTATGTTTATCAGGAACACTCTGAAAATTAGATGTTGACGGAACAGCAACAGGTAATGTAACAGTACTAAAGGAAATTTTATCTGCATTAATAAGTTTGTCATGACATGCAATACAAACAACAGCTGGAGAAACAGATACCAAAAATTATAGCAGATACACTTAGCTTGGTAGCTCCAGCAGTAGACAGCGATTTTCCTGTAGTATCTTCTGACTCAGACGCAACGTGAGACATCTTGCAATATGTAATAGAAAAAACAACATATAAAGCAAAATTGATCAAATTCCTTAAATGACAGTTTCAGGAATGGGAAAAAATGCCAAAGAACAAGCTTCTAGCAACCAGAAGCACTGAAAAAATAAGACTTAAATAATGTGAAGACAAAAGCTACGCCCTTATTTTTTAGCGCCAAATAAGATGCCCACATTATTTGGCGCCTAAATGCTTTTGGCGCCAAAATGACGCCACATCCGGAACGCCGACATTTTTGGCGCAAAATAACGTCAAAAAATGACGCAACTTCCGGCGACACGTATGACGCCGGAAACGGAAAAGAATTTTTGCGCCAAAAAAGTCCGCGCCAAGAATGACGCAATAAAATGAAGCATTTTCAGCCCCCGCGAGCCTAACAGCCCACAGGAAAAACAGAGTCAAATTTTTGAAGGTAAGAAAAAAATGAATAATTCAAATGCATTATCCCAAATATGAAACTGACTGTCTGAAAATAAGGAAAGTTGAACATTCTGAGTCAAGGCAAATAAATGTTTGAATACATATATTTAGAACTTTATAAACAAAATGCCCAACCATAGCTTAGAGTGTCACAGAAAATAAGATTTACTTACCCCAGGACACTCATCTACATGTTTGTAGAAAGCCAAACCAGTACTGAAACGAGAATCAGCAGAGGTAATGGTATATATAAGAGTATATCGTCGATCTGAAAAGGGAGGTAAGAGATGAATCTCTACGACCGATAACAGAGAACCTATGAAATAGACCCCGTAGAAGGAGATCACTGCATTCAAATAGGCAATACTCTCCTCACATCCCTCTGACATTCACTGCACGCTGAGAGGAAAACCGGGCTCCAACTTGCTGCGGAGCGCATATCAACGTAGAATCTAGCACAAACTTACTTCACCACCTCCATCGGAGGCAAAGTTTGTAAAACTGAATTGTGGGTGTGGTGAGGGGTGTATTTATAGGCATTTTAAGGTTTGGGAAACTTTGCCCCTCCTGGTAGGAATGTATATCCCATACGTCACTAGCTCATGGACTCTTGCTAATTACATGAAAGGAACCAGGTTTAGTACGCAAAACAACCTTATCTGAATGGAACACCAGATAGGGCGGAGTACACTGCAGGGCAGATAACTCAGAAACTCTTCTAGCAGAAGAAATAGCAACTAAAAACAAAACTTTTCAAGATAACAACTTAATATCTATGGAATGTAAAGGTTCAAACGGAACCCCTTGGAGAACTGAAAGAACTAAATTTAAACTCCAGGGAGGAGTCAACGGTCTGTAAACAGGCTTGATCCTGACCAAAGCCTGAACAAAAGCTTGAACATCTGGCACAGCTGCCAATCGTTTGTGTAACAAGACAGATAAAGCAGAAATCTGTCCCTTTAGAGAACTCGCTGATAATCCCTTATCCAAGCCCTCTTGTAGGAAGGAAAGAATCCTAGGAATTTTGATCTTACTCCATGAGAATCCCTTGGATTCACACCAACAGATATATCTTTTCCATATTTTATGGTAAATCTTTCTAGTTACAGGTTTTCTGGCTTGTACCAGAGTATCTATCACAGAATCCGAAAACCCACGCTTAGATAAAATCAAGCGTTCAATTTCCAAGCCGTCAGCTGGAGAGAGACTAGATTTGGATGTTCGAATGGACCCTGTACTAGAAGATCCTGTCTCAAAGGTAGCTTCCATGGTGGAGCCGATGACATATTCACCAGGTCTGCATACCAAGTCCTGCGTGGCCACGCAGGAGCTATCAAAATCACAGAGGCCCTCTCCTGTTTGATCCTGGCTACCAGCCTGGGAATGAGAGGAAACGGTGGAAATACATAAGCTAGATTGAAGGTCCAAGGCGCTACTAATGCATCCACTAGAGTCGCCCTGGGATCCCTGGATCTGGACCCGTAGCAAGGAACTTTGAAGTTCTGACGAGACGCCATCAGATCCATGTCTGGAATGCCTCATAATTGCGTCAACTGGGCAAATATCTCCGGGTGGAGTTCCCACTCCCCCGGATGGAATGTCTGACGACTCAGATAATCCGCCTCCCAGTTTTCCACTCCTGGAATGTGGATCGCAGATAGGTGGTAGGAGTGATCCTCCGCCCATTTTATGATCTTGGTCACTTCTCTCATCGCCAGGGAACTCCTTGTTCCCCCCTGATGGTTAATGTAAGCAACTGTCGTCATGTTGTCTGATTGGAATCTTATGAATCTGGCCTTTGCTAGCTGAGGCCAAGCTTTGAGAGTATTTAATATCGCTCTCAGTTCCAGAATGTTTATCGGGAGAAGAGATTCTTCCCGAGACCATAGACCCTGAGCTTTCAGGGAGTCCCAGACCGCGCCCCAGCCCACTAGACTGGCGTCGGTCGTGACAATGACCCACTCTGGTCTGCGGAAGCTCATTCCCTGGGACAGGTGATCCTGGGTTAGTCACCAACGTAGTGAGTCTCTGGTCTTCTGATCTACTTGAATCACTGGAGACAAGTCTGTATAGTCCCCATTCCACTGTTTGAGCATGCACAGTTGTAATGGTCTTAGATGAATTCGCGCAAAAGGAACTATGTCCATTGCTGCAACCATCAACCCTACTACTTCCATGCACTGAGCTATGGAAGGTTGTGGAACAGAGTGAAGAACTTGACAAGCGTTTAGAAGCTTTGACTTTCTGACATCTGTCAGGAAAATCTTCATTTCTAACGAATCTATTATTGTCCCCAAGAAGGGGACTCTTGTCGACGGAGACAGGGAACTTTTTTCTATGTTCACCTTCCAGCCGTGAGATCTGAGAAAGGCCAGCACGATGTCTGTGTGAGCCTTTGCCTTTGAAAGAGACGACGCTTGTATCAGAATGTCGTCCAAGTAAGGTGCCACTGCAATGCCCCTTGGTCTTAGAACCGCTAGAAGGGCCCCGAGTACCTTTGTGAAAATCCTTGGAGCAGTGGCTAGTCCGAATGGGAGAGCCACAAACTGGTAATGTTTGTCCAGAAAGGCGAACCTTAGGAACTGATGATGATCCTTGTGGATAGGAATATGTAGATACGCATCCTTTAAATCCACGGTAGTCATAAATTGACCCTCCTGGATTGAGGGTAAAATCGTTCGGATAGTTTCCATTTTGAACGATGGTACTTTGAGAAATTTGTTTAGAATCTTTAAATCCAGAATTGGTCTGAAGGTCCCCTCTTTTTTGGGAACTACAAACAGATTTGAGTAAAAACCCAGTCCTTGTTCCACCGTTGGAACTGGGTGTATCACTCCCATTTTTAACAGGTCTTCTACACAATGTAAGAATGCCTGTCTCTTTATTTGGTTTGAAGATAAGTGAGACATGTGGAACCTTCCCCTTGGGGGTAGTTCCTTGAATTCCAGAAGATAACCCTGAGAAACTATTTCTAGCGCCCAGGGATCCTGAACATCTCTTGCCCAAGCCTGAGCGAAGAGAGAGAGTCTGCCCCCTACTAGATCCGGTCCCGGATCGGGGGCTGCTCCTTCATGCTGTTTTGGTAGCAGCAGCAGGCTTCTTGGCCTGTTTACCCTTGTTCCAGCCTTGCATCGGTTTCCAAGCTGGTTTGGTCTGCGAAGCATTACCCTCTTGTCTAGAGGCTGCAGAGTTGGAGGCCGGTCCGTTCCTGAAATTGCGAAAGGAACGAAAATTAGACTTATTCTTGGCCTTGAAAGGCCTATCTTGTGGGAGGGCATGGCCCTTACCCCCTGTGATGTCTGAGATAATCTCTTTCAACTCTGGCCCAAAAAGGGTTTTACCCTTGAAAGGGATATTAAGCAATTTTGTCTTGGAAGATACATCCGCTGACCAAGACTTTTGCAAACCCAGAATTTTTCGCCGCTAATCTAGCTAACTGCAAAGCGGCATCTAAAATAAAGGAATTAGCTAACTTAAGTGCGTGTATTCTGTCCATAACCTCCTCATACGGAGTCTCTCTATTGAGCGACTTTTCTAGTTCCTCGAACCAGAACCAGGCTGCTGTAGTGACAGGAACAATGCACGAAATAGGTTGCAGGAGGTATCCTTGCTGAACAAAAATCTTTTTAAGCAAACCCTCCAATTTTTTATCCATAGGATCTTTGAAAGCACAATTATCCTCGATAGGAATAGTAGTGCGCTTGTTTAGTGTAGAAACTGCCCCCTCGACCTTAGGGACTGTCTGCCATAAGTCCTTTCTGGGGTCGACCATAGGAAATAATTTCTTAAATATAGGAGGGGGAACAAAAGGTATGCCGGGCTTCTCCCACTCCTTGTTCACTATGTCTGCCACCCGCTTGGGTATAGGAAAAGCGTCGGGGTGCACCGGAATCTCTAGGAACTTGTCCATCTTACACAATTTTTCTGGAATGACCAGGTTGTCACAATCATCCAGAGTAGATAACACCTCCTTAAGCAGTGCGCGGAGATGCTCTAACTTAAATTTAAATGTCACAACATCAGGTTCTGCCTGTTGAGAAATTCTACCTGAATCTGAAATTTCCCCATATGACAAAACCTCCCTCATGGCCCCTTCAGAATGGTGTGAGGGTATGACAGAGCAATTATCATCAGCACCCTCCTGCTCTACAGTGTTTAAAACAGAGCAATCGCGCTTTCTCTGAAATGCAGGCATTTTGGATAAAAAATTAGCTATGGATTTATCCATTACTGTCGCCAATTGTTGCATAGTAACAAGCATTGGCGCGCTAGAAGTACTAGGACTTTCCTGCGTGGGCAAAACTGGTGTAGACACAGAGCGAGATGAAGTAGAACTATCTTTACTCTCTTCATCTGATGAATCATCTTGGGCAACTTTACTATCTGTGGCAGTACTGTCCTTACTTTGTTTGGACGCTATGGCACAATTATCACACAATTTGGAAGGGGGAGACACATTGGCTTCCATACATACAGAACATAGCTTATCTGAAGGTACAGACATGTTAAACAGGCTTAAACTTGTCAATAAAGTACAAAAAACGTTTTAAATTAAAACCGTTACTGTCTCTTTAAATTTTAAACAGGGCACACTTTATTACTGAATATGTAAAAAACAATGAAGGAATTGTTCAAATTTTACCAAATTTTCACCACAGTGTCTTAAAGCATTCAAAGTATTGCACCCCAAATTTCAGAGCTTTAACCCTTAAAATGAGCCGGTTACAGTTTTAACCCCTCTACAGTCCCAGCTACAGCCTTTGCTGCGACTTTACCAAACCCAGGGGGGAATACGATACCAAATGAAGCCTTCTAGGAACCTTTTATACTACTTTCAGATCCACACACATGCAGCTGCATGTCCTGCTCTCAAAAGTAACTGCGCAGTAATGGCGCAAAAATGAGGCTCAGCCTACTACAGTGAAGGCCCTTCCTGACTGAAAAGGTGTCTAAACCAGTGCCTGACGTTAAAAAAACGTTTCCCAAAGTTTATAAGTGTGAAAATTTAACCTCAATCTGTATAAAATGCCCAAATAAAGCAATCGATCTTGCCCATAAAGTGTCTACCAGTTTTATAGCCCATATTAAGCCCTTTATTCTGTTTGAGACTAAGAAAATGGCTTACCGGTCCCCATGAGGGGAAATGACAGCCTTCCAGCATTACACAGTCTTGTTAGAAATATGGCTAGTCATACCTTAAGCAGAAAAGTCTGCTAACTGTTTCCCCCAACTGAAGTTATTTCATCTCAACAGTCCTGTGTCAACAGCAAACGATTTTAGTTACTGCTGCTAAAATCATATTCCTCTCACAAACAGAACTCTTCTTCTTTTTCTGTTTCAGAGTAAATAGTACATACCAGCACTATTTTAAAATAACAAACTCTTGATAGTAGAATAAAAAACTACAACTAAACACCACATACTCTTAACCATCTCCGTGGAGATGTTGCCTGTGCAATGGCAAAGAGAATGACTGGTGTGGGCGGAGCCTAGGAGGGACTATATGGACAGCTTTTGCTGTACTCTTTGCCATTTCCTGTTGGGGAAGAGATATTCCCACAAGTTATGGATGAAGCCGTGGACCGGACACACCAATGTTGGAGAGAAAAAAACTTAAAAAGTTACATAACATTTTTAAAAAGGCCTTAGGAATAAAATAGAGCAATGCAGTCCCTGACAAAATGACAAGCTTCCACCCCGTATTATGAACGCATTTTGACACCTGTGCACCACTTCTTTCAAAGGGAGTGAGAATACCTAAAGATCTAAAGATAGTCCCCATGTTCATATTGGGAGCTTCCAACTGGCATCTGTAAGGAGTTAAAGGGAACCACAACACCTGCTTGACATATTCTAAACTAACTTTTTCTAATTGTGCAAAATTAACTAACCATGCTGTATGCAGTCTTTTCATCTTACTGCATTCTGTTGTAGATAAAAGCTTTATAATTAAACGTTGATCTGCAGCATTGGATGCAGGAGTCAAGTCGGGCGGGAACACATGGGAACGGAGTTCCTGCACTATTTTTGCAGGTGGAACGAAGTTCCCCCTGGGCAGAGAACAGAAAAGCTTCAGTAAACATTGCTGCTGCTGGTGTGAGGAGCTGGAGCACAGTCTGGTTAGAGGGATAGTGAGATCCTCTAGTAATGAATATTATCTTTATTATATTTTATTACACATGGTGCTTACATTTCTGTGTGGCTTGCTCTGGGGTAATTTAGCTCCCCTCAGCAGAAATAGAAAAATTGCACCTTAAGTGGGTGAGATTCTGTGACAAAGGAGGATTCTCAGGCCCAAAGGCAAACATTCAACGCTTCATTGGATTTAATTTGCTTCCATTAACCAAAGTCTATAGATGAGTGGGTTTTATATATATGTATGTGTATATATATATATATATATATATATATATATATATATATATATATATATAAATAAAAGGGTAGAAGTCTTGTTGAGTTCCCACACTTTTTTTTGTAGGATTTGACCCCTGATTGGATGTGCTATGTATGCAGCTATTTTTTAAAGTACGTTCCACAACAGTGGGTCACGTGATGCACATGGCAGCAGCTATTACTAAATCATAGTGAGCCCTGCAGTGTCTGAGAAGAACAGCTTCAGACACTTATGTTTATAAATAGTACAAGCAGGGAAGGAAGTGTGAGGGGGAGGAGAGCTGGAGAGTGAGGCACAGGGGGAAGAAAGGCTCCGGAGAACATATGTAAGGTAGATGAATGCAAATCTCGTTACATTTTTTAATGCAGTGTGAGTTTGCTTTCTTTCTTCCCCCTGTGCCTCCCTCTCCACCTCTCCTCCCCCTTCCTTCCCTGCTTGTGCTATTTAAAAACATAACAGTGTCTAAAAACATTCTTCTCAGACACTACAGGGCTCACTCTGATTTAGTAATAGCAGGTGCCGTGTGCATCATGTGACACACTGTTGTGCAATGTACGTTACAATATGGCAGCATACATAGCACATCCAATGCTGCAGATCAACGTTTAAATTGTAAAGCTTTTATATACAACAGAATGTGGTAAGATAAAGACTGCATAAAGAATTAAAGTCAGATTATTTTGGATAATCAGAAAAGTTAGTCTAATACATTTAAAGCAGATGTTGTGGTTCCCTTTAAGAGGAGACCAGCTTTGAAGGAAGTTGAAGGCATAGGATGAAAACATTACATGGAAAAAAATATGTTTACTGTCTCTTTAATTAACCTAAAATGCGTAAGCTAAACCAATAGAAGAAAAGGGTATATTTCTTAAAAGACATGACATGTGCGATTACAGAAGTATGAAAAATCATAAACAAAACCACTAAACAATACCTGGTGATCAGGAGCCATTAGGAAGAGAAGACGTCTGAGGAGCACAGAAAGGTGTGAGATCTGGTAACAGTCACCAGGACACGACTTCACCTATCCACAAACCAACATTAAAAAATGGCATCATTTGTTGACTCAAGTACATACAGCAAATAAAAATAAGACCCAACTAATTTGCTTAAAATTACTACTGAACCGGAACACATATTGAGGCCCATTTATCAAGCTCCGAAAGGAGCTTGAGGGCCGTGTTTCTGGCGAGTCTTCAGACTCGACAGAAACACAAGTTATGGAGCAGCGGTCTAAAGACCACTGCTCAATAACCCTGTCCGCCTGCTCTGATGAGGCGGACAGGAATCGCCACAATTCAACCCGATCGAGTACGATCGGGTTGATTGACACCTCCCTGCTGGTGGCCCATTGGCCGCGAGTCTGCAGGGGGCGGCGTTGCACCAGCAGCTCACAAGAGCTGCTGGTGCAATGCTGAATATGGAGAGCGTATTGCTCTCAGCATTCAGCGATGTCTGTCGGACCTGATCCGCACTGTCGGAACAGGTCCGACAGACATTTGATAATTCGGCCTCATTGGGTGTAATGAAATATTTATATTATCAACATAAGTCTATTTTATTAATATAAGACCCTATTTTGCAAGACACTTCTTCCTTGCAGTTTTTAATCTCAACCATTTCACTGAACAAGTTTTAAATTTGGTTATGTATGATGAGAGGCAAGGTATCAACAATTATATAAAACAGTCGAGTGAGGCAATGAGTTATTAAACATTTTTGTAATTAAGTTAAATCTTTTTCTTTGTTTTCTAAGAGACAGTCCATCGCTATAGCAGATGCAAATGCACTAATAGAATATATTGTGATGTGAAGTTTCAAATGTATGCTCAGGCAGTGACGTGCTCACAAAATTTCTTTTGTGATTCAGACAGAGAATAATATTATTTTTTTTTAAAGTTCCCAATGTACTTCTATTATTAAATTTGCTTCATTCTTTGTTAAAGAAATACCTAGGAAGTGGTCCAGAGCACTATATGACATCTAGTACATCTTGCAAATGGATAACATTCTTGCAAAACTGCTATCATATAGTGCTACAGACACGTGGACACGCCAGAGCTTACTTCCCTGATTGTCAACCAAAGATACTAAGAGAACTAATAACATTTAAAAATACAAGTAAACAGAAAGTTGTTGAAAATTGCATGCTCTATCTGAATCGTGAAAGAAAAAAATTGGGTTTCATATCCCTTTAAAACTTCTATTCTATTCAACACATTCATTGGCTGCACACTCTAGTGACCCATTTATAGCTGTCTCTAATTGGATGCATCAGAGAAGGAAATCAAGGTTACAACATGGTGGCATCCATTTCGTTAGGATAACTTTTTTTAATATTAAAAATAACAAATATACATCTGCATTAAAGAGTAACACCCAGACATAGTTTACTTTCTTTATTACTAATGTACCTTCCAAACTCAACTGGAAACTCAAAAGTAAACTATTCCGTATAATGTCAAACAGCGCTAAACCACTTATTCCCAGAATTTGGAAGCAGTCCACTGTTCCCACTCTAGATAGTTGGAAAAAGCAGGTACAATACACATATATAGATACCAATGATCAAATAGATCAGATATCTATGATTCAATCTTGGAGATTTGGTAGGCTGAAAATCTCCCTTTTTGAATACACAGGCTTGTCTATTTGGAATCCTGACATTAGTAGGCTCATCAAACACACTTATTGATAGATACATTTTCATACAGGAATTTTTATCTGCCTGCTACAGACAATTTTTTCCTTCTCCATATGTTTTGATATACGTTATTGTGTTTTACTAGCTTTGAGTGTTACATTTGCTTTGGTTATGATGGCATATGGTTATTTAAACTATGTTTTGAATGGACTTCACCTATCACATTCATTTAAGGACTACCACTGGCATATGATTATGCCAACCTTTTGTTGCATCTGGCATCCTAGACAGAGGCTTATACATCATGGACTGCTACCCTATTGTTACCTTTCTCGTTATAACTCTGTTAACTCATGACACGGTATCCCACTGTTAACTTTCTTATTTTTAAATGATTTATTTAATTTGATACATGCAACTGTGTCTTTATCTCCCAATAAACTCTTAACATTTTTTAAAAAAAATACATATTATTGCACATTATTTACATGATGACTTCTTTATTGTTTAATGTAACATTAAGATGAATATTTAGTATTTTTCTTAGCCTTTGTTGCCAATCTTACACTGTCTCAGGTTTAGATAAAATTTCATATCAGATACTTTATGACATCAACACAGTTACTTAATGTTACTTAATGTTAGTGTCCTTGCAGACTACTGTATAGTCCCCTCTCCAAACACATTAAAAAACCTTGAAACAGGAGATTGTCTTTTGAGTATGTAGAAAACATAATTTATGCTTACCTGATAAATTCCTTTCTTCTGTTGTGTGATCAGTCCACGGGTCATCATTACTTCTGGGATATAACTCCTCCCCAACAGGAAATGCAAGAGGATTCACCCAGCAGAGCTGCATATAGCTCCTCCCCTCTACGTCAGTCCCAGTCATTCGACCAAGAATCAACGAGAAAGGAGTAACCAAGGGTGAAGTGGTGACTGGAGTATAATTTAAAAGATATTTACCTGCCTTAAAACAGGGCGGGCCGTGGACTGATCACACAACAGAAGAAAGGAATTTATCAGGTAAGCATAAATTATGTTTTCTTCTGTTATGTGTGATCAGTCCACGGGTCATCATTACTTCTGGGATACCAATACCAAAGCAAAAGTACACGGATGACGGGAGGGATAGGCAGGCTCATCATACAGAAGGAACCACTGCCTGAAGAACCTTTCTCCCAAAAATAGCCTCCGAAGAAGCAAAAGTGTCAAATTTGTAAAATTTGGAAAAAGTATGAAGCGAAGACCAAGTTGCAGCCTTGCAAATCTGTTCAACAGAGGCCTCATTCTTAAAGGCCCAAGTGGAAGCCACAGCTCTAGTGGAGTGAGCTGTAATTCTTTCAGGAGGCTGCTGTCCAGCAGTCTCATAGGCTAAACGTATTATGCTACGAAGCCAAAAAGAGAGAGAGGTAGCAGAAGCTTTTTGACCTCTCCTCTGTCCAGAGTAAACGACAAACAAGGAAGAAGTTTGGCGAAAATCTTTAGTTGCCTGCAAGTAGAACTTGAGGGCACGAACTACATCCAGATTGTGTAAAAGACGTTCCTTCTTTGAAGAAGGATTTGGACACAAGGATGGGACAACAATCTCTTGATTGATGTTCCTGTTAGTGACTACCTTAGGTAAGAACCCAGGTTTAGTACGCAGAACTACCTTGTCTGAGTGAAAAATCAGATAAGGGGAATCACAATGTAAGGCTGATAACTCAGAGACTCTTCGAGCCGAGGAAATAGCCATTAAAAACAGAACTTTCCAAGATAACATTTTTATATCAATGGAATGAAGGGGTTCAAACGGAACACCCTGTAAAACGTTAAGAACTAAGTTTAAACTCCATGGTGGAGCAACAGCTTTAAACACAGGCTTGATCCTAGCTAAAGCCTGACAAAAGGACTGGACGTCTGGATTTTCTGACAGACGTCTGTGTAACAAGATGGACAGAGCTGAAATCTGTCCCTTTAATGAACTAGCTGATAAACCCTTTTCTAAACCTTCTTGTAGAAAAGACAATATCCTAGCGATCCTAACCTTACTCCAGGAGTAACCTTTGGATTCGCACCAGTATAGGTATTTCCGCCATATTTTATGGTAAATCCTTCTGGTAACAGGCTTCCTAGCCTGAATCAGGGTATCAATAACCGACTCAGAAAAACCACGTTTTGATAAAATCAAGCGTTCAATTTCCAAGCAGTCAGCTTCAGAGAAGTTAGATTTTGATGTTTGAATGGACCCTGTATCAGAAGGTCCTGTCTTAGAGGTAGAGACCAAGGCGGACAGGATGACATGTCCACTAGATCTGCATACCAAGTCCTGCGTGGCCAAGCAGGTGCTATTAGAATTACTGATGCTCCCTCCTGTTTGATTTTGGCAATCAATCGAGGAAGCAGCGGGAAGGGTGGAAACACATAAGCCATCCTGAAGTTCCAAGGTGCTGTCAAAGCATCTATCAGAACTGCTCCCGGATCCCTGGATCTGGACCCGTAGCGAGGAAGTTTGGCGTTCTGGCGAGACGCCATGAGATCTATCTCTGGTTTGCCCCAACGTCGAAGTATTTGGGCAAAGACCTCCGGATGAAGTTCCCACTCCCCCGGATGAAAAGTCTGGCGACTCAAGAAATCCGCCTCCCAGTTCTCCACTCCCGGGATGTGGATTGCTGACAGGTGGCAAGAGTGAGACTCTGCCCAGCGAATTATCTTTGATACTTCCATCATTGCTAGGGAGCTTCTTGTCCCTCCCTGATGGTTGATGTAAGCTACAGTCGTGATGTTGTCCGACTGAAACCTGATGAACCCCCGAGTTGTTAACTGGGGCCAAGCCAGAAGGGCATTGAGAACTGCTCTCAATTCCAGAATGTTTATTGGTAGGAGACTCTCCTCCTGATTCCATAGTCCCTGAGCCTTCAGAGAATTCCAGACAGCGCCCCAACCTAGTAGGCTGGCGTCTGTTGTTACAATTGTCCAGTCTGGCCTGCTGAATGGCATCCCCCTGGACAGGTGTGGCCGATAAAGCCACCATAGAAGAGAATTTCTGGTCTCTTGATTCAGATTCAGAGTAGGGGACAAATCTGAGTAATCCCCATTCCACTGACTTAGCATGCATAATTGCAGCGGTCTGAGGTGTAGGCGTGCAAAAGGTACTATGTCCATTGCCGCTACCATTAAGCCGATCACCTCCATGCATTGAGCTACTGACGGGTGTTGAATGGAATGAAGGACGCGGCATGCATCTTGAAGTTTTGTTAACCTGTCTTCTGTCAGGTAAATCTTCATTTCTACAGAATCTATAAGAGTCCCCAAGAATGGGACTCTTGTGAGAGGAAAGAGAGAACTCTTCTTTTCGTTCACTTTCCATCCATGCGACCTTAGAAATGCCAGAACTAACTCTGTATGAGACTTGGCAGTTTGAAAGCTTGAAGCTTGTATTAGAATGTCGTCTAGGTACGGAGCTACCGAAATCCCTCGCGGTCTTAGTACCGCTAGAAGGGCACCCAGAACCTTTGTGAAGATTCTTGGAGCCGTAGCCAATCCGAATGGAAGAGCTACAAACTGGTAGTGCCTGTCTAAGAAGGCAAACCTTAGATACCGGTGATGATCTTTGTGGATCGGTATGTGAAGGTAAGCATCCTTTAAATCCACTGTGGTCATGTACTGACCCTCTTGGATCATGGGTAAGATTGTCCGAATAGTTTCCATTTTGAACGATGGAACTCTTAGGAATTTGTTTAGAGTCTTTAAATCTAAGATTGGCCTGAAAGTTCCCTCTTTTTTGGGAACCACAAACAGGTTTGAGTAGAACCCTTGTCCTTGTTCCGACCACGGAACCGGATGGATCACTCCCATTGTTAACAGATCTTGTACGCAGCGTAGAAACGCTTCTTTCTTTATCTGGTTTGTTGACAACCTTGACAGATGAAATCTCCCTCTTGGGGGAGATAATTTGAAGTCTAGAAGGTATCCCTGAGATATGATCTCTAGTGCCCAGGGATCCTGAACATCTCTTGCCCAGGCCTGGGCGAAGAGAGAGAGTCTGCCCCCTACTAGATCCGGTCCCGGATCGGGGGCTCTCGGTTCATGCTGTCTTTGGGGCAGCAGCAGGTTTCCTGGCCTGCTTGCTTTTGTTCCAGGACTGGTTAGGCTTCCAGCCTTGCCTGTAACGAGCAACAGCTCCTTCCTGTTTTGGTGCAGTGGAGGTTGATGCTGCTCCTGTCTTGAAATTCCGAAAGGGACGAAAATTAGACTGTCTAGCCTTAGCTTTGGCCTTGTCTTGAGGTAGGGCGTGGCCCTTACCTCCCGTAATGTCAGCGATAATTTCTTTCAAACCGGGCCCGAATAAGGACTGCCCCTTGAAAGGTATATTAAGTAATTTGGACTTAGAAGTAACATCAGCTGACCAGGATTTTAGCCACAGTGCCCTGCGTGCCTGTATGGCGAATCCTGAGTTCTTAGCCGTAAGTTTGGTTAAATGTACTACGGCCTCCGAAATGAAAGAATTAGCTAGTTTAAGGACTCTAAGCCTGTCCGTAATGTCGTCTAGCGTAGAGGAACTAAGGTTCTCTTCAAGCGACTCAATCCAAAATGCTGCCGCAGCCGTAATCGGCGCGATACATGCAAGGGGTTGTAATATAAAACCTTGTTGAACAAACATTTTCTTAAGGTAACCCTCTAATTTTTTATCCATTGGATCTGAGAAAGCACAGCTATCCTCCACCGGGATAGTGGTACGCTTAGCTAAAGTAGAAACTGCTCCCTCCACCTTGGGGACCGTTTGCCATAAGTCCCGAGTGGTGGCGTCTATTGGAAACATCTTTCTAAATATTGGAGGGGGTGAGAACGGCACACCGGGTCTATCCCACTCCTTAGTAACAATTTCAGTTAGTCTCTTAGGTATAGGAAAAACGTCAGTACTCGCCGGTACCGCAAAGTATTTATCCAACCTACACAGTTTCTCTGGTATTGCAACGGTGTTACAATCGTTGAGAGCTGCTAAGACCTCCCCTAGTAGTACACGGAGGTTCTCCAATTTAAATTTAAAATTTGAAATATCTGAGTCCAATCTGTTTGGATCAGAACCGTCACCCACAGAATGAAGCTCTCCGTCCTCATGCTCTGCGAGCTGTGACGCAGTATCAGACATGGCCCTAGCATTGTCAGCGCACTCTGTTCTCACCCCAGAGTGATCACGCTTGCCTCTTAGTTCTGGTAATTTAGACAAAACTTCAGTCATAACAGTAGCCATATCTTGTAATGTTATCTGTAATGGCCGCCCAGATGTACTAGGCGCCAAAATATCACGCACCTCCCGGGCGGGAGATGCAGGTACTGTCGCGTGAGGCGAGTTAGTCGGCATAACTCTCCCCTCGCTGTTTGGTGAAATTTGTTCACATTGTACAGATTGACTTTTATTTAAAGTAGCATCAATACAGTTAGTACATAAATTTCTATTGGGCTCCACCTTGGCATTGGAACAAATGACACAGATATCTTCCTCTGAGTCAGACATGTTTAACACACTAGCAAAAAAACTTACAACTTGGTTATAATCTTTTTTAGCAAAAAAACGCACTGTGCCTCAAAGAGGTACTAACGATTAAATGACAGTTGAAATAATGAACTGAAAAACAGTTATAGCATCAAACTTTAAAACAACACAACTTTTAGCAAAGGTTTGTTCCCATTAGTAAAAAACAACACTAATTAAATTTGTACATAAGAAAACAAAACAACGTTTTTTATTCACAGTCACTATAAGAATTCTCACAGCTCTGCTGAGAGAATTTACCTCCCTTCAAAGAAGTTTGAAGACCCCTGAGATCTGTCAGAGATGAACCGGATCATGCAGGAAATATAAAAGTAGCTGACTGGAATTTTTTGATGCGTAGCAAAGAGCGCCAAAAACGGCCCCTCCCTCTCCCACACAGCAGTGAAGAGAAACGAAACTGTCACAATTAAAGCAAAAAACTGCCAAGTGGAAAATAATGCCCAAATATTTATTCACACAGTACCTCAGCAATGTAAACGATTCTACATTCCAGCAAAAACGTTTAACATGAGAATAGTTATTAAAAGGATTAGTGACCTTTAACACAGTAGTTCCGGTGAAATACCATCCCCAGAATACTGAAGTGTATACATACATGTCATTTTAACGGTATGGCAGGCTTTTCTCATCAATTCCATTCAGAAAATAAAAACTGCCACATACCTCAATGCAGATTCATCTGCCCGCTGTCCCCTGATCTGAAGCCTTTACCTCCCTCAGATGGTCGAGAACAGCAATATGATCTTAACGACTCCGGTTAAAATCATAGTAAAAAATCTCTGTCAGATTCTTCCTCAAACTCTGCCAGAGAAGTAATAACACGCTCCGGTGCTATTTTAAAATAACAAACTTTTGATTGAAGTCATAAAAACTAAGTATAATCACCATAGTCCTCTCACACATCCTATCTAGTCGTTGGGTGCAAGAGAATGACTGGGACTGACGTAGAGGGGAGGAGCTATATGCAGCTCTGCTGGGTGAATCCTCTTGCATTTCCTGTTGGGGAGGAGTTATATCCCAGAAGTAATGATGACCCGTGGACTGATCACACATAACAGAAGAAATTGTACGTATATTAGTTATGTCTTTTTATTGTTTAATTTGGGCTAAGTTATTTGCATGTTTAGTATATTTCCATCTATTCAATGCACACTAGTTGGCAAACTACATTTTCAGTGTTCTCCACAGAAAATGTTAAGCATAGTATTTTTAATATTTTATTTTTTCTGCTTTCCAAAGCACAAAAATAATTGCATAATTTAACAAATTTATATAATGATAATTTGTGTAATAAACATTAGGGGGGAAAATAATATTAGATATTTTTTGCGTAATATTGGCTAAACTTTTAGCAGTGTGGTTAGTTAAATCAGCTGGGTGGTGTGTCCATTAAAAAGATTCTGGGGAGAGCACTAAATCTGTTCTGGGTTTTTCTACCCCATGCTTTCATGACATTCCTTTTCTGGTTCAGTATTTTTTTTTTTAGTTGGACTGATGTGTACGGTTAATAATGGAAAATATTTTATCCATACCAAATATAAGAGAGCTTTGATATATGGAATGATAAACTTACAATAACAGAGACCATTTGAACATGATGGGCACATAGTTCAGCAGTTCCAAATCTAAAAAAGAACAGAAGGCAACATTACATACAAAATAAAATTAATTTTTAAACAATATCAAACAACAAGCACATGCCCTGAGAGAAGACTTACCTAGCAACAAAACACCATACATCCATGGCCAGAAGAGATGTGATCATACTACGGCTTAGAACAGCATCCAGCAAAGAGCACTCCTGAGAGAAACAGTGTTTTGTTTTTCATTATTTAATTCTATAAATTCATCTTTTTTCAGCTTAACGAAGACAACTGATTATTCAAATGGAATATATCAAGAGTATCCAAACTTTTCAAAAAAGGATCCACATTTTCCCCCACTTGTAGAACTGGTGAATAAAACAAGGTTTACCCTTACTATACTTTTATACACTCAAAGTAGTCCTATATTCATGACTTGTTAGAGTACACGGTAGGAATAAACCTCTCAGACGCTACCAAGCGCATGTGAAGTTGTGTCTTCTCTTCCCTATACCTGACCAAATGTCATGGAACCCATGATGTATTCCATAATGTAGCAGTGTTGTCATGAGCACCCCTATGAGGGGACAAATACAGTTTGGTCCCTTTGATAAAGTCAGGAAGAATTATTTTACTTCAATTAGCTAAAACATTACCTCATTTATATAAAAAAAAAGAAAATGGCTTAAATCTGAAGGAATTTGTGGGACAATTGTGATGTGGGCTTCAGAATAAAATATATTAATCCATGGAATTAAACATTTCCTAGAAATAGGACAGGAGTGGAGTTTCAGATATGTATGCTGCAAAGTTATATGAACAAGGGCACTAAAAAAGTGGAATGATTTCATAGCATATAAAATATTTGACTAGTTTTGATGAAAACACTTTAAAAGAACTAACCTAAACTAAATTTTAGCATGACATTTTTAATTATTGTAGTAAATTATTCTATTGCTTCCCAAGTGACTCTTTGAATTTTTTTTATAATGCAAACAGCAGATGTTAGCTACAGACCAATGGAGGCTCCTCTATAGGAGCACTTGAGCATGTGAACCCCCATGGAAAAAACCCTGGAAACCCCTGACCCCTGATGGAAAAAACATAATTTATGTAAGAACTTACCTGATAAATTCATTTCTTTCATATTAGCAAGAGTCCATGAGCTAGTGACGTATGGGATATACATTCCTACCAGGAGGGGCAAAGTTTCCCAAACCTCAAAATGCCTACAAATACACCCCTCACCACACCCACAAATCAGTTTAACGAATAGCCAAGAAGTGGGGTGATAAGAAAAAAGTGCGAAAGCATATAAAATAAGGAATTGGAATAATTGTGTTTTATACAAAAAAATCATAACCACCACAAAAAAGGGCGGGCCTCATGGACTCTTGCTAATATGAAAGAAATGAATTTATCAGGTAAGTTCTTACAAAAATAATCCACACCCAAAATAAAGTTTAATGAAAGTTTAATGAAAAACATAAACAGAAGATTCAAACTGAAACCGCTGCCTGAAGTACTTTTCTACCAAAAACTGCTTCAGAAGAAGAAAATACATCAAAATGGTAGAATTTAGTAAAAGTATGCAAAGAGGACCAAGTTGCTGCTTTGCAAATCTGATCAACCGTAGCTTCATTCCTAAACGCCCAGGAAGTAGAAACTGACCTAGTAGAATGAGCTGTAATCCTTTGAGGCAGAGTTTTACCCGACTCGACATAGGCATGATGAATTAAAGATTTCAACCAAGATGCCAAAGAAATGGCAGAAGCTTTCTGGCCTTTTCTAGAACCGGAAAAGATAACAAATAGACTAGAAGTCTTTCGGAAAGACTTAGTAGCTTCAACATAATATTTCAAAGCTCTAACAACATCCAAAGAATGCAACGATTTCTCCTTAGAATTCTTAGGATTAGGACATAATGAGGGAACCACAATTTCTCTACTAATGTTGTTGGAATTCACAACCTTAGGTAAAAATTTAAAAGAAGTTCGCAACACCGCCTTATCCTGATGAAAAATCAGAAAAGGAGACTCGCAAGAAAGAGCAGATAATTCAGAGACTCTTCTGGCAGAAGAGATCGCCAAAAGGAACAAAACTTTCCAAGAAAGTAATTTAATGTCCAATGAATGCATGGGTTCAAAAGGAGGAGCTTGAAGAGCCCCCAGAACCAAATTCAAACTCCAAGGAGGAGAAATTGACTTAATGACAGGTTTTATACGAACCAAAGCTTGTACAAAACAGGAAGATTAGCAATCTTTCTGTGAAAAAGAACAGAAAGAGCAGAGATTTGTCCTTTCAAAGAACTTGCGGATAAACCTTTATCTAAACCATCCTGAAGAAACTGTAAAATTCTCGGAATTCTAAAAGAATGCCAAGAAAAATGATGAGAAAGACACCAAGAAATATAAGTCTTCCAGACTCTATAATATATCTCTCTAGATACAGATTTACGAGCCTGTAACATAGTATTAATCACAGAGTCAGAGAAACCTCTTTGACCAAGAATCAAGCGTTCAATCTCCATACCTTTAAATTTAAGGATTTGAGATCCTGATGGAAAAAAGGACCTTGCGACAGAAGGTCTGGTCTTAGCGGAAGAGTCCACGGATGGCAAGAGGCCATCCGGACAAGATCTGCATACCAAAACCTGTGAGGCCATGCCGGAGCTACCAGCAGAACAAACGAGCATTCCTTCAGAATCCTGGAGATTACTATTGGAAGAAGAACTAGAGGCGGAAAGATATAGGCAGGATGATACTTCCAAGGAAGTGATAATGCATCCACTGCTTCCGCCTGAGGATCCCGGGATCTGGACAGATACCTGGGAAGTTTCTTGTTTAGATGAGACGCCATCAGATCTATTTCTGGAAGCTCCCACATTTGAACAATCTGAAGAAATACCTCTGGGTGAAGAGACCATTCGCCCGGATGCAACGTTTGGCGACTGAGATAATCCGCTTCCCAATTGTCTATACCTGGGATATGAACCGCAGAGATTAGACAGGAGCTGGATTCCGCCCAAACCAGAATTCGAGATACTTCTTTCATAGCCAGAGGACTGTGAGTCCCTCCTTGATGATTGATGTATGCCACAGTTGTGACATTGTCTGTCTGAAAACAAATGAACGATTCTCTCTTCAGAAGAGGCCAAGACTGAAGAGCTCTGAAAATTGCACGGAGTTCCAAAATATTGATCGGTAATCTCACCTCCTGAGATTCCCAAACTCCTTGTGCCGTCAGAGATCCCCACACAGCTCCCCAACCTGTAAGACTTGCATCTGTTGAAATTACAGTCCAGGTCGGAAGAACAAAAGAAGCCCACTGAATTAAACGATGGTGATCTGTCCACCACGTTAGAGAGTGTCGTACAATCGGTTTTAAAGATATTAATTGAGATATCTTTGTGTAATCCCTGCACCATTGATTCAGCATACAGAGCTGAAGAGGTCGCATGTGAAAACGAGCAAAGGGGATCGCGTCCGATGCAGCAGTCATAAGACCTAGAATTTCCATGCATAAGGCTACCGAAGGGAATGATTGTGAATGAAGGTTTCGACAAGCTGAAATCAATTTTAGACGTCTCTTGTCTGTCAAAGACAGAGTCATGGACACTGAATCTATCTGGAAACCCAGAAAGGTTACCCTTGTCTGAGGAATCAATGAACTTTTTAGTGAATTGATCCTCCAACCATGATCTTGAAGAAACAACACAAGTCGATTCGTATGAGATTCTGCTAAATGTGAAGACTGAGCAAGTACCAAGATATCGTCCAAATAAGGAAATACCACAATACCCTGTTCTCTGATTACAGACAGAAGGGCACCGAGAACCTTTGTAAAAATTCTTGGAGCTGTAGCTAGGCCAAACGGCAGAGCCACAAACTGGTAATGCTTGTCCAGAAAAGAGAATCTCAGGAACTGATAATGATCTGGATGAATCGGAATATGCAGATATGCATCCTGTAAATCTATTGTGGTCATATAATGCCCTTGCTGAACAAAAGGCAAGATAGTCCTTACAGTTACCATTTTGAACGTTGGTATCCTTACATAACGATTCAATATTTTTAGATCCAGAACTGGTCTGAAGGAATTCTCCTTCTTTGGTACAATGAAGAGATTCGAATAAAACCCCAGCCCCTGTTCCAGAACTGGAACTGGCATAATTACTCCAGCCAACTCTAGATCTGAAACATTTCAGAAATGCTTGAGCTTTCACTGGATTTACTGGGACACGGGAAAGAAAAAATCTCTTTGCAGGAGGTCTTATCTTGAAACCAATTCTGTACCCTTCTGAAACAATGTTCTGAATCCAAAGATTGTGAACAGAATTGATCCAAATTTCTTTGAAAAAACGTAACCTGCCCCCTACCAGCTGAGCTGGAATGAGGGCCGCACCTCCATGTGGACTTAGAAGCTGGCTTTGCTTTTCTAGAAGGCTTGGATTTATTCCAGACTGGAGATGGTTTCCAAACTGAAACTGCTCCTGAGGATGAAGGATCAGGTTTTTGTTCTTTGATGAAACGAAAGGAACGAAAACGATTATTAGCCCTGTTTTTACCCTTAGTTTTTTTATCCTGTGGTAAAAAAGTTCCTTTCCCACCAGTAACAGTTGAGATAACAGAATCCAACTGAGAACCAAATAATTTGTTACCCTGGAAAGAAATGGAAAGTAGAGTCGATTTAGAAGACATATCAGCATTCCAAGTTTTAAGCCATAAAGCTCTTCTAGCTAAAATAGCTAGAGACATAAACCTGACATCAACTCTGATAATATCAAAAATGGCATCACAGATAAAATTATTAGCATGTTGAAGAAGAATAATAATATTATGAGAATCATGATCTGTTACTTGTTGCGCTAAAGTTTCCAACCAAAAAGTTGAAGCTGCAGCAACATCAGCCAATGATATAGCAGGTCTAAGAAGATTACCTGAACACAGATAAGCTTTTCTTAGAAAAGATTCAATTTTCCTATCTAAAGGATCCTTAAACGAAGTACCATCTGACGTAGGAATAGTGGTACGTTTAGCAAGGGTAGAAATAGCCCCATCAACTTTAGGGATTTTGTCCCAAAATTCTAATCTGTCAGACGGCACAGGATATAATTGCTTAAAACGTTTAGAAGGGGTAAATGAATTACCCAAATTATTCCATTCTCTGGAAATTACTTCAGAAATAGCACCAGGAACAGGAAAAACTTCTGGAATAACCACAGGAGATTTAAAGACCTTGTCTAAACGTTTAGATTTAGTATCAAGAGGACCAGAATCCTCAATTTCTAAAGCAATTAGTACTTCTTTAAGTAAAGAACGAATAAATTCCATTTTAAATAAATATGAAGATTTATCAGCATCAACCTCTGAGACAGAATCCTCTGAACCAGAAGAGTCATTAGAATCAGAATGATGATGTTCATTTAAAAATTCATCTGTATAAAGAGAAGTTTTAAAAGATTTTTTATGTTTACTAGAAGGAGGAATAACAGACATAGCCTTCTTGATGGATTCAGAAACAAAATCTCTTATGTTATCAGGAACATTCTGAACATTAGCAGGCCCATTTATCAAAGGGCTTGTGGACCTGATCCGACACTGCGGATCAGGTCCGCAAGACCTCGCTAAATGCGGAGAGCAATACGCTCTCCGCATTTAACATTGCACCAGCAGCTCACAAGAGCTGCTGGTGCAACGCCGCCCCCTGCTGACTCGCGGCCAATCGGCCGCCAGCAGGGAGCTGTCAATCAACCCGATCGTATTCGATCGGGTTGATGTCCGGCGATTCCTGTCCGCCTGTTCAGAGCAGGCGGACAGGGTTATGGAGCAGCGGTCTTTAGACCGCTGCTTCATAACTTGTGTTTCTGGCGAGTCTGAAGACTCGCCAGAAACACGGCCCTTCAAGCTCCGTACGGAGCTTGATAAATGGGCCTGCATATGTTGATGGAACTGCAACAGGTAATGGTACATTACTAAAGGAAATATTATCTGCATTAACAAGTTTGTCATGACAATTAATACAAACAACAGCTGGAGGAACAGCTACCAAAAGTTTACAGCAGATACACTTAGCTTTGGTAGTTCCAGCACCAGACAGCGATTTTCCTGAAGTATCTTCTGACTCAGATGCAACGTGAGACATCTTGCAATATGTAAGAGAAAAAACAACATATAAAGCAAAATTGATCAAATTCCTTAAATGACAGTTTCAGGAATGGGAAAAAATGCCAAGGAACAAGCTTCTAGCAACCAGAAGCAAAGAAAAATGAGACTTAAATAATGTGGAGACAAAAGCGACGCCCATATTTTTTTAGCGCCAAATAAGACGCCCACATTATTTGGCGCCTAAATGCTTTTGGCGCCAAAAATGACACCACGTCCGGAACGCCGACATTTTTGGCGCAAAAGAACGTCAAAAATGACGCAACTTCCGGCGACAGAAAAGATTTTTTGCGCCAAAAAAGTCCGCGCCAAGAATGACGCAATAAAATGAAGCATTTTCAGCCTCCGCAAGCCTAACAGCCCTCAGGGAAAAAAGTCAAATTTTTAAGGTAAGAAAAATAATTGATTCAAGTGCATTATCCCAAATATGAAACTGACTGTCTGAAAATAAGGAATGTTGAACATCCTGAGTCAAGGCAAATAAATGTTTGAATACATATATTTAGAACTTTATTAAAAAAGTGCCCAACCATAGCTTAGAGTGTCACAGAAAATAAGACTTACTTACCCCAGGACACTCATCTACATGTTTGTAGAAAGCCAAACCAGTACTGAAACGAAAATCAGCAGAGGTAATGGTATATATATATAAGAGTATATCGTCGATCTGAAAAGGGAGGTAAGAGATGAATCTCTACGACCGATAACAGAGAACCTATGAAATAGACCCCGTAGAAGGAGATCATTGAATTCAAACAGGCAATACTCTCCTCACATCCCTCTGACATTCACTGCACGCTGAGAGGAAAACCGGGCTCCAACCTGCTGCGGAGCGCATATCAACGTAGAATCTAGCACAAACTTACTTCACCACCTCCATAGGAGGCAAAGTTTGTAAAACTGATTTGTGGGTGTGGTGAGGGGTGTATTTATAGGCATTTTGAGGTTTGGGAAACTTTGCCCCTCCTGGTAGGAATGTATATCCCATACGTCACTAGCTCATGGACTCTTGCTAATTACATGAAAGAAACAATATAAATTTTTTAACTTTTTTTGCTGATAAAAATAAAAAAAATCTCCCAGGCTCCACTGCATATTTTACTAAAAACATTAAAATTTCACTTTTTAATTATTAAGGCTGAAAGTGGAAAGGGCTGTTTGCCTATACCTCTATCTATCGCACATGCTGTGCAGTGCGATAGATAGAAGTATAGGCAAAATCCCTTTCCACTTTAAAACTGCATTGAATGCAGTGCCACCAACAGGCCAGCCCATAGCCTTCTTAAATCGCACAGCTCTTAGTGTGCGGGAGCCAGCTGTCACATGACACTCGCACACTAAGAGCTGTGTGTCACAGACAGGTGCTGTGCTGTCTCTTTGAGAGCCGCGCTTTAATACTACAGTCCCCATGATGCTTTGCATTGCGCATGAGCAGACAGTATGCGCTTGACTGGAGTTTTCTGCGCCGCCGTACGTATTCAGTGTATTAAACGTTCAACAGTGGCTCCACGCAGGCTCTTTAATGACGCACGGATTGGTAACTGGGGGTCCTGGACACTGGGATACCTACGCCGGGGGAAATCCGGTACATTGGTGGGCATTTGTGGATGTGGTCACTGATCTGGGCACCCACTATGACCCGACCACCGGCAAATTCACATGCTCCCTCCATCCCAGGAATGTACTTCTTCACCTACCTACTTATGAGGGCAGGGGATGGTACAGCATGTGGGCTGATCAGTGCAAGAACAACCAGGTAAGGCACAGACATGATATAGTTAAATGAGTAGTAACCTATAAATGCGGGTAATACGGACGTGGTATATAGATATAACTCTTGGAAGGAAGTCAGTGAATTAAGCCATACCAATAAGAAATGCAAGTAACTTCTAAATGTACCGTAGCAACAACAATTACGTAGAAACAATAGAGCCTAGAGCTAGTCAGTGTATGTAAACATGCCGCCCGTATGGCTGATACGTAATAACAACCTCAGGAGTCAGGAGTGCTGTAAAACTGTCATTCTCAGCACAGCCAAAATAGCCCAGTATAGAGGTGTGTCATATTGGACCAATCAAGGGGCTAGATTTACACAGTGTGTGGAGTAAGCCCCATATATGTGTGATCTACAGTATATGCATAACCAGTGCTACGGTTGTTGCTTACTCCACACGCTGTGTAAATCTAGCCCCTTGATTCGTCCAATATGACACCTCTATACCGGGCTATTTTGGCTGCGTTGAGAACGATGACAGTTTTGCAGCACTTCTCCTGACTCCTGAGGTTGTTATTAAGTATCAGCCAAACAGCATGTTTACATACACTGACTAGCTCTAGCCTCTATTGTTTCTACATAACTGTTGTTGCTACTGTACATTTAGAAGTTACTTGCATTTCTTATTGTGCTGTATTCTTTTGTCTGACTGGGGGTTGGGCGCTCCTCTATGCTTCTATACTCTTTATTGGTCACATTATGCCTCTCCCTGTTTTGTGGGGGCCGTTGTTGTTATGTATGGTTGCTATGGCAACCAACCTGCTGGCCTTGACTAGTATAAGGCGTATAATGGCTTATCAGGCACTGATTACACACTTCTCCTGGGGCTATATATACATTTATGCTTACCTGATAAATTTATTTCTCTTGTAGTGTATCCAGTCCACGGATCATCCATTACTTGTGGGATATTATCCTTCCCAACAGGAAGTTGCAAGAGGATCACCCACAGCAGAGCTGCTATATAGCTCCTCCCCTCACTGCCATATCCAGTCATTCGACCGAAACAAGACGAGAAAGGAGAAACCATAGGGTGCAGTGGTGACTGTAGTTTAATTAAAATTTAGACCTGCCTTAAAAGGACAGGGCGGGCCGTGGACTGGATACACTACAAGAGAAATAAATTTATCAGGTAAGCATAAATTATGTTTTCTCTTGTTAAGTGTATCCAGTCCACGGATCATCCATTACTTGTGGGATACCAATACCAAAGCTAAAGTACACGGATGATGGGAGGGACAAGGCAGCAACTTAAATGGAAGGAACCACTGCCTGTAGAACCTTTCTCCCAAAAACAGCCTCCGAAGAAGCAAAATTGTCAAATTTGTAAAATTTTGAAAAGGAATGAAGCGAAGACCAAGTCGCAGCCTTGCAAATCTGTTCAACAGAGTCCTCATTTTTAAAGGCCCAAGTGGGAGCCACAGCTCTAGTAGAATGAGCTGTAATCCTTTCAGGGGGCTGCTGTCCAGCAGTCTCATAGGCTAAGCGTATTATGCTCCGAAGCCAAAAGGAGAGAGAGGTTGCCGAAGCTTTTTGACCTCTCCTCTGTCCAGAGTAAACGACAAACAGGGCAGATGTTTGACGAAAATCTTTAGTAGCCTGTAAGTAAAACTTCAAGGCACGGACTACGTCCAGATTATGCAAAAGACGTTCCTTCTTTGAAGAAGGATTAGGACACAATGATGGAACAACAATCTCTTGATTGATATTCCTGTTAGAAACCACCTTAGGTAAAAACCCAGGTTTGGTACGCAGAACTACCTTGTCTGAATGAAAAATCAGTTAAGGAGAATCACAATGTAAGGCAGATAACTCAGAGACTCTTCGAGCCGAGGAAATAGCCATCAAAAACAGAACTTTCCAAGATAAAAGTTTAATATCAATGGAATGAAGGGGTTCAAACGGAACTCCCTGAAGAACTTTAAGAACCAAGTTTAAGCTCCACGGGGGAGCAACAGTTTTAAACACAGGCTTAATCCTAACCAAAGCCTGACAAAATGCCTGGACGTCTGGAACTTCTGCCAGACGCTTGTGCAAAAGAATAGACAGAGCATAGATCTGTCCTTTTAAAGAACTAGCTGATAAGCCTTTGTCCAAACCCTTTTGGAGAAAGGACAATATCCTAGGAATCCTAACCTTACTCCATGAGTAACTCTTGGATTCACACCAATAAAGATATTTACGCCATATCTTATGGTAGATTTTCCTGGTGACAGGCTTCCGAGCCTGTATTAAGGTATCAATGACTGACTCGGAGAAGCCACGCCTTGATAGAATCAAGCGTTCAATCTCCATGCAGTCAGTCTCAGAGAAAGTAGATTTGGATGATTGAAAGGACCTTGTATTATAAGCTCCTGCCACAGAGGCAGAGTCCATGGTGGAAGAGATGACATGTCCACTAGGTCTGCATACCAGGTCCTGCGTGGCCACGCAGGCGCTATCAGAATCACCGATGCTCTCTCCTGTTTGATTTTGGCAATCAGTCGAGGGAGCAGAGGAAACGGTGGAAACACATAGGCCAGGTTGAAGAACCAAGGAGCTGCTAGAGCATCTATCAGCGTTGCTCCCGGGTCCCTGGACCTGGATCCGTAACAAGGAAGCTTGGCGTTCTGCCCGGGTCCCTGGACCTGGATCCGTAACAAGGAAGCTTGGCGTTCTGACGAGACGCCATGAGATCCAGTTCTGGTTTTCCCCAACGATGGACCAGTTGAGCAAACACCTCCGGATGGAGTTCCCACTCCCCCGGATGAAAAGTCTGACGACTTAGAAAATCCGCCTCCCAGTTCTCTACGCCTGGGATGTGGATCGCTGACAGGTGGCAAGAGTGAGACTCTGCCCAGCGAATTATCTTTGAGACTTCTAACATCGCTAGGGAACTCCTGGTTCCCCCTTGATGGTTGATGTAAGCCACAGTCGTGATGTTGTCCAACTGAAATCTGATGAACCTCAGTGTTGCTAACTGAGGCCAAGCTAGAAGAGCATTGAATATTGCTCTTAACTCCAGAATATTTATTGGGAGGAGTTTCTCCTCCTGAGTCCACGATCCCTGAGCCTTCAGGGAGTTCCAGACTGCGCCCCAACCTAGAAGGCTGGCATCTGTTGTTACAATCGTCCAATCTGGCCTGCGAAAGGTCATACCCTTGGACAGATGGACCCAAGAAAGCCACCAGAGAAGAGAATCTCTGGTCTCTTGATCCAGATTTAGTAGAGGGGACAAATCTGAGTAATCCCCATTCCACTGACTTAGCATGCATAATTGCAGCGGTCTGAGATGCAGGCGCGCAAATGGCACTATGTCCATTGCCGTTACCATTAAGCCGATAACTTCCATGCACTGAGCCACTGACGGGCGTGGAATGGAATGAAGGACACGGCAAGCATTTAGAAGTTTTGATAACCTGGACTCCGTCAGGTAAATTTTCATCTCTACCGAATCTATAAGAGTCCCTAGGAAGGAGACTCTTGTGAGTGGTGATAGAGAACTCTTTTCCACGTTCACTTTCCACCCATGCGACCTCAGAAATGCCAGAACTATCTCTGTATGAGACTTGGCAATTTGAAAGCTTGACGCCTGTATCAGGATGTCGTCTAGATAAGGAGCCACCGCTATGCCTCGCGGTCTTAGAACCGCCAGTAGTGAGCACAGAACCTTTGTAAAAATTCTCGGGGCAGTGGCCAACCCGAAGGGAAGAGCTACAAATTGGTAATGCCTGTCTAGAAAGGCAAACCTTAGGAACCGATGATGATCTTTGTGAATCGGTATGTGAAGGTAGGCATCCTTTAAGTCCACTGTGGTCATGTACTGACCCTCTTGGATCATGGGTAGGATGGTCCGAATAGTTTCCATTTTGAATGATGGAACTCTGAGGAATTTGTTTAAGATCTTTAGATCCAAGATTGGTCTGAAGGTTCCCTCTTTCTTGGGAACCACAAACAGATTTGAATAAAATACCTGTCCTTGTTCCGTCCGCGGAACTGGATGGATCACTCCCATTACTAGGAGGTCTTGCACACAGCTTAGGAATGCCTCTTTCTTTATCTGGTTTGATGATAACCTTGAAAGATGAAATCTCCCTTGTGGAGGAGAAGCTTTGAAGTCCAGAATATATCCCTGAGATATGATCTCCAACGCCCAGGGATCCTGAACATCTCTTGCCCACGCCTGGGCAGAGAGAGAAAGTCTGGCCCCCACTAGATCCGTTTCCGGATAGGGGGCCGTTCCCTTCATGCTGTCTTGGGGGCAGCAGCAGGCTTCCTGGCCTGCTTGCCCTTGTTCCAGGACTGGTTAGGTTTCCAGGTCTGTCTGGAATGAGCAACAGTTCCCTCTTGTTTTGAAGCGGAGGAAGTTGATGCTGCTCCTGCCTTGAAATTTCGAAAGGCACGAAAATTAGACTGTTTGGCCTTTGATTTGGCCCTGTCCTGAGGAAGGGTATGACCCTTGCCTCCAGTAATGTCAGCAATAATTTCCTTCAAGCCAGGCCCGAATAAGGTCTGCCCCTTGAAAGGAATGTTGAGTAATTTAGACTTTGAAGTCACATCAGCTGACCAGGATTTAAGCCATAGCGCCCTACGCGCCTGGATGGCGAATCCGGAATTCTTAGCCGTTAGTTTAGTCAAATGAACAATGGCATCAGAAACAAATGAGTTAGCTAGCTTAAGCGTTCTAAGCTAGTCAATAATTTCATTCAATGGAGCTGTCTGGATGGCCTCTTCCAGGGCCTCAAACCAGAATGCCGCCGCAGCAGTGACAGGCGCAATGCATGCAAGGGGCTGTAAAATAAAACCTTGTTGAATAAACATTTTCTTAAGGTAACCCTCCAATTTTTTATTCATTGTCCTCAACCGGGATAGTGGTACGCTTTGCTAAAGTAGAAACTGCTCCCTCCACCTTAGGGACCGTCTGCCATAAGTCCCGTGTAGTGGCGTCTATTGGAAACATTTTTCTAAATATAGGAGGTGGGGAAAAGGGCACACCGGGTCTATCCCACTCCTTGCTAATAATTTCTGTAAGCCTTTTAGGTATAGGAAAAACATCAGTACACACCGGCACCGCATAGTATCTATCCAGCCTACACAATTTCTCTGGAATTGCAACTGTGTTACAGTCATTCAGAGCAGCTAATACCTCCCCAAGCAATATACGGAGGTTCTCAAGCTTAAATTTAAAATTAGAAATCTCTGAATCAGGTTTCCCAGAGTCAGAGATGTCACCCACAGACTGAAGCTCTCCGTCCTCATGTTCTGCATACTGTGACGCAGTATCAGACATGGCTCTAACAGCATTTGCGCGCTCTGTATCTCTCCTAACCCCAGAGCTATCGCGCTTGCCTCTTAATTCAGGCAATCTAGATAATACCTCTGACAGGGTATTATTCATGATTGCAGCCATGTCCTGCAAGGTAATCGCTATGGGCGTCCCTGATGTAATTGGCGCCATATTAGCGTGCGTCCCCTGAGCGGGAGGCGAAGGGTCTGACACGTGGGGAGAGTTAGTCGGCATAACTTCCCCCTCGACAGAACCCTCTGGTGATAATTCTTTTATAGATAAAGACTGATCTTTACTGTTTAAGGTGAAATCAATACATTTAGTACACATTCTCCTATGGGGCTCCACCATGGCTTTCAAACATAATGAACAAGTAGGTTCCTCTGTGTCAGACATGTTTAAACAGACTAGCAATGAGACTAGCAAGCTTGGAAAACACTTTAAAACAAGTTTACAAGCAATATAAAAAACGTTACTGCGCCTTTAAGAAACACAAATTTTCCCAAATTTTGAAATAACAGTGAAAAAATGCAGTTACACTAACGAAATTTTTACAGTGTATGTAATAAGTTAGCAGAGCATTGCACCCACTTGCAAATGGATGATTAACCCCTTAATACCAAAAACGGAATAACATGACAAAAACGTTTTTTAAACAGACACAACAACTGCCACAGCTCTACTGTGGCTTTTTACCTCCCTCAATACGACTTTTGAAGCCTTTTGAGGCCTTCAGAGAAGTCCTGGATCATGCAGGAAGAAGCTGGATGTCTGTGTCTGTAATTTTTGCTGTGCAAAAAAACGCCAAAATAGGCCCCTCCCACTCATATTACAACAGTGGGAAGCCTCAGGGAACTGTTTCTAGGCAAAATTCAAGCCAGCCATGTGGAAAAAACTAGGCCCCAATAAGTTTTATCACCAAACATATGTAAAAAAACAATTAAACATGCCAGCAAACGTTTTAAAATACACTTTTATAAGAGTATGTATCTCTATTAATAAGCCTGATACCAGTCGCTATCACTGCATTTAAGGCTTTACTTACATTACTTCGGTATCAGCAGCATTTTCTAGCAAATTCCATCCCTAGAAAAATATTTAACTGCACATACCTTATTGCAGGAAAACCTGTACGCTATTCCCCCTCTGAAGTTACCTCACTCCTCAGAATATGTGAGAACAGCAAAGGATCTTAGTTACTTCTGCTAAGATCATAGAAAACGCAGGCAGATTCTTCTTCTAAATACTGCCTGAGATAAACAGTACACTCCGGTATCATTTAAAAATAACAAACTTTTGATTGAAGAAATAAACTAAGTATAAAACACCACAGTCCTCTTACGACCTCCATCTTAGTTGAGAGTTGCAAGAGAATGACTAGATATGGCAGTGAGGGGAGGAGCTATATAGCAGCTCTGCTGTGGGTGATCCTCTTGCAACTTCCTGTTGGGAAGGAGAATATCCCACAAGTAATGGATAATCCGTGGACTGGATACACTTAACAAGAAAAATATTTTATATATATATATATATATATATATATATATATATATAATAGACAGCTATCTAAGCCAGTTATTTATTACTAAGCACAGAAATTGGTGTGTTACATTTTGTGAGATATATATATATATATATATATAAAACTATTTTACATAACTGGTCCGTGAACCCCCATTTGAATAACCCACGAGCCGCCACTGCTACAGACTATCATATGCCGTAGCATCTTCCCTGTAATTATTTATTTTTGTCACCAGTTGTGAATGATCCTGGATATTGTATCCATAGACTCCAAAGCAGAGCAGTGAGTGCCCACTCTCACTGAAGCAGTACAGTGTATGATCAGCTAAGCAACTAGCCCAGAGCATACTTTATATTTTTTAAAACATAAAAAAGCGTCACAAATAATGAGCATTTTACTACTTTTTGTTGGCTTCAAAATCAAAATAAACAGCTTTAAATTAACCAGAACCAGTAACTAAACACTTGTTCTATCCACATTAGGGAAATATGAAAACGATCTGGACCATCCACATTAGGGAACTATGAAAACAAACTGGTCAAT
Source organism: Bombina bombina (assembly GCF_027579735.1). NCBI lineage: Eukaryota > Metazoa > Chordata > Amphibia > Anura > Bombinatoridae > Bombina > Bombina bombina. The sequence goes on from NC_069508.1 coordinate 101,866,152, forward strand.
ATGACAGATTTTGCTCTCATTTTTTGTCACTCTGCACTAAAATATCTTAAACATTCCCTGTCATCTATTTGTTTCTGTTGTTACCTTAAAGGAGAACAAAATCAAAATATTACTTTTTTTTTTTTATTAAACAAAAAACAAAACAATGTTTTATTATCAGGTCTGCAAAAGGCACACTTCTCTCTGCCAACAGAGCTAAAGGAGTTGCTCTCATAAACCAATGACCATTACAATTAAATACAAATCTAATATTGCAGTACCAATTTCAAATTATAAACGACAGTAAAAACCTTGAGATGTTTGTATAAAACTTTTTATGCAAAATGAAACTACTTTGTGATATATATTTTCATTATTTATTTTGACCCCCTTTCATGTAATTTAGATCTGACAATTGAGCAGTTTCTAATACTCAGAACTTTAGATGCACCTACTGACTTCTCAAGGCTAACTCTGCTAGATATCTTTCCCTAATTGGCTTTAACTGATAACTGCAAATAAATTAATTTTTTACTGACTTTATGATCGTAGCTAGCCTTATTGCCTGTGCACTAAAACCCGAGATTGGCTTCTCCAAATAAGGTAAATAGTGGGTGGAGTTTGGCTATTAAAAAATAATTGCTGATTTTTGTGATCAGCAGTACATGCCCGGATTTGAATGACATTAATTTCCAGAGGAATTCTGCCAAAAACGGGTTCTCCTACGATCGCCTATGTTACTGCCTTCCCCGGACACTAACCGTTGCTGAGGACATTTTAGGCTACTACCCGCCTGCAGTTAAAGGAATCATCATAAGATAAAGTCTGGGTGGCCGGCGGCTCCGGAGGGTCGGGGCTCCGCTCCGGAGCTTCGGCTAGGTGAGCAGCAAAACGGATTACAAGAGAGAACTTTAGCCGACACTCCACCGAGATCCCGTCTATACTAACAGACTTATACTAGGGACCCGCTCATTACCCCGAAGCCTTCTGGCTAACTGAGGCTACACTTGTTATAGCGGACATTTTGCCTACATACCCTTACAGATTGAGCTCTTTTTCTTTCCCTTTTGCTGGGGCCACGGTGGCGGACTGGCGGTGGGCGAAGTGGCGCGAACGGCGGCCATCTTGCCTCCTTCTCTAAGCCTGCAGTTTGTCCATCTTTCAGGCCCTGTCCTTAGGCCATAGTTGGGGATTGATCTCACAGTCTCCCTGCTCCGCTCATTGCGGTTACACTGGAGAAAGAAGACAACGGACAGCAGCGGGCTCCCACATCCGCCTTGATCAGCTGGGTAAGATAAGCCACAGTAATCATAACAGCTCCACTGCACAGCCCATAACATACAGCTCTCACAGAGGGGCTACTAGTTGTTCCCAGAGACCTCTGCCTCACTGACTTTTATACTTGGGATTACAGCAGCAGCATACTCTAAGTACTTCTCCCTCTCCATTTCCCACTGCGGCCTCCCCAGTGGGTCATATCCATGCCCCCTGCCCGGTCTCGTCCAAAGGTGACACTTTCCCCAGAGGGAGGGGATTTACTTTAATTTACACTCAGGCTGGAGACAATGTAGGTACTTTTCCAGGCCCTAACCCACTCGCCCTAAGTGAGAATCGACGAGGTGCCGGTTTTGCTAGCTGAGGGGACCTGCTAGACATATTATCTGTAACCCTTAATACACCTGGCTATCCCTAAAAAGTACTCTAAGTGTTAATATTGTGTCTGTATAAAAGAATAGCCATTAAGCTGCTGCAACAACATCAGGGTCTTTAATATTGCACACAGAGTGGAGCCCTTGGAGAGATGTTTATTGGACTAATTCTTCTGTGCATTTAACCCGGCACTATCCCAGGGCTTCATGAAGTGAAAGTTTTCACATGAGAGATATTCAGCCTCTTTGTCCCATTGTGAGGAAATGAGATGTGATTCCTGTCTTAGACCCTTGGTGAAATACTACAGGACCTGAGATACAAGTGGGCATCCACTTGCTGAATATCCAAATCAAAGTAATTGGGAGTCTGTGGGTCGAAGATCAAATATGCTATCAAGAAAAATGTCCCCATAGGCTCTAAATGTTGTACCACAAGGTGTCAAATATGCTCTGAAACACAGAGGTCTGCATAGGTTTCGATGAATCTCATCTAGCTAATGCTTGGAGTGTGCCTAGTTGGGGTTCTACATCTGGCGGAGCTTTCTACTTACTATACTTTTCTCTTCAGACAATGAAAGGCAAAAACCAATCAGTCAGAGACTGTTTATCCAAAGCACAAGCAAAAAAGAAGGCCATGCTTCAAGACAAAACAGCTTCCCCAGAAGGGGATGTTTCAGACAGCATGCTAGACAGTGGCACAGAAGATCAATTACAACCCCCGACTAATAATTTAGTCCAGCAGATAAAGGAAGTATTCAAAATTGAATTGAAGGCGGCAATACAGGACATAAGAGCTGACATAAAAGAAATAAGCCAAAGAACTTCTGATCTGGAAGATAAAGTAGGGGAAATTATAGAAGAAATCCCAAACATCCATGGCTCTTTGCAAACTCAAACTGACAAGATAGAACAATTAGAGTCACAGCTGGAGGACCTGGAAAATAGGTCTGGGAGATCTAACGTCAGGCTAAGAAACCTTCCTGAGACATACGAAAACCTTACTGAGGTCCTCTTTCGAATTTTGAGACACCTATTACCGAAAGTTGAAGAGAATTTTTTTCTGATTGACAGAATACACGGAGCCCTCAACAAACCAAAAACCCCGAACATACCTAGGGATGTTATCCTTAAGTTTCACTATTACACTACCAAGGAACAACTCCTACAGGTAACCAGAACAAAGCCAGATGTGGAATTTGAAGGTCATAAACTCCAATTTTTCGCTGATCTTTCCCCTATAACTTTACGAAAAAGAAGAGAACTTAAACCGGTCACTATGGCCCTCATGAAGGCACAGATTAGATACCGCTGGTCTTTCCCTTTTAGACTTGTTTTTCTCTACAACAAAACTACATACTCCTGTACGTCTATTGGGGAAGGTACAGAATTACTAAGGCGTCTACAATTGCTAGATGGGGACATCCCTACGCCATTACCACCTAGACTGCCTAGGAAACAAATACACCAGATGTGGAGTAAAGTTTCTAGAGGTCCAAATTCTCATGAGAGACTTAAAACAACTCCAGGAGCAGAATCAGCTAAGCAGTCCGAGGATGAGACTGCTAGATGAAGAGACTTATTCTACAAGTATCCTAAATATCCAGTCGAACATTTCTGTGAGAACTTTGTCTCTAATGAGAACCAAGAATACTAGGTTAACTGTTTATCAAACAAGTTTGTCTTTTCCTTTTTTCTTTCTAGAGAGTCTGCGATCTGTTTGTAGCATGCTAGATTTAATGTCTTACATCCATTGTTGCTATGAACAAGATTGTTGCATTATGTGATTAACGTATGCTAGATATAAATTTGTTCTCTCTTATAACCAATGTTAGCCGTTTAGGAAAGGATCCTAGAATTCTGATCCTGGTTTGAGAATAATATCCGGTTTCTTTGCTTTTATTACGCATATAACCTATGTTAGCCATAACACTCATACACCGTGTGGTCAACATGCTTATTATATAGGAATATTAGGTATCTCATACCGATACTACTGTTGATAATTGTTATTATGTTTACTGTCTATGTTTATCTTTTTCTAACTTTTCTTTTCTCTCTCCTGAGCACTCGTGGGACTCTAATAGAGGTAAATTGGAGGTTGATTCTGGGGAGCAGGAACAGGATGATCCGAAAATATAAATACTTCCGATACGGAGTGGTGAGGGGTTGGAACAACAGTGGAAGGGGGTTATTCGCTTAACAAAAGGTACTTAGTATGTTGTTTAAAATAATTACACATAATGTGAGGGGGCTCCATTCACATGTTAAACGAAAGAAAGCTATCGCAGAGTATAAAAGTAAACAGGCCCATGTCATAATGCTACAGGAGACCCACTTTACTTCTACACAATTTCCAAAATACTGGGATTCAGCATTTCCGATCCAGTATCATTCTTTTGGTCACAAGAAAAAGAGAGGGGTCTCTATTATTTTACACGCTTCACTGAACTTCCAAGAGGAGGAGGTAATTAGAGACTCTGAGGGTAGGTTTATAATACTTAGGGGAAAAATACATGGCAATTCGGTTGTTCTAGGGAACATATATGCTCCAAATGAAAACCAGGGACATTTTTTGGCCAAGATTAGTAAGATATTGACTTCTTGGAAAAGATATAAAATTATTTTGGGAGGAGATTTTAATCTGACACTTAATGACAAAACTGACAGATCCCCCCCCCCCCCCCCCCCCGCCAATACCTCACCCAAAAAATTTTTAAGCGACTTTATATTGGACCATAACCTATTGGATGTTTGGAGAATACACAATCTGGGAGTTAAAAACTACACGTACTACTCTGCAGCACATAACTCCTTTTCCAGAATAGATTATCTTTTTGTTAGCCAGATTCTTTGCCCACTAACAACGCACGCCAACATAACACAAACTAGTTGGTCTGACCACTCTATTGTTGAGGTGTCGATGAAGGGATTTTTCGACCCATCTAGAGATAGATCCTGGTCCTTAGACGCATCCCTTTTAAGAGATGAGTTAATATGTCAGAAACTGACTCAGCAAATTCGTCACTTTTGGTCGGATAATAAAAACTCAACCCCCAACCCCCTATTTATCTGGGGAGCATTTAAAGCCTTTATGAGGGGATTCTTAATCCAAGAGAAAGCAAACCTTAACAAACAAAAGAAAAAGTTGATGGAGGAAAAGAAGCAAGAGATTGAACATCTCAATAGGCTATTCATAGAGACTAGGGGCCCCAATCTAAGCAGACTAATAACAAAAAAAAAAAGGGAATTAGATAAATTATTGGACGAAGAGGCGTTGGCGTCTCTAAGGATTATTGATGCACAATATTTTATTTATGCCAATAAGCCTGATCGCATGCTTGCCAGGAAGATTAGGAACATTACTAGATCCTCTTCTATACCACAGATTCAAAATGCAGCTGGTTCCACAACTAATGACCCCTTGCAGATTGCTAATTCTTTTGCAGAATTCTACCAGTCCCTATATGGCTTGACAAGACACCAGTCAGAATCTAGATTAAGTAAAATACAGGAGTTTTTAACAGACTGCCATCTCCCTAAGCTAGAGCACGCCGCGTTGGATCAATTAAACGCCCCAATTACAGCTCAGGAAATAGTCACTGCAATTAAACAACTTAAAAGCAATAAGGCACCGGGGCCTGACGGGTATTCGGGTAGTTTCTATAAAAAATTCATGGTTGACCTGGTTCCCCACTTGGTGGAATCATTCAATTATATAATGGAGGGAGGTAGTATTCCCACTGAACTATTAATGGCTCGCATATGTGTAGTTCCTAAGCCAGGAAAAGATAAGTTTCACTGTAAAAACTATAGGCCAATATCTCTTATAAACTTAGATCTTAAGCTTCTCACAAAAATAATGGCCACTAGGTTAAACACACATATACCTAAACTCATTTCTAATGACCAGGTAGGGTTTGTCACTGGGAGAGAAGCCCCTGATAATGTGCGTAAGATTATTGACTTGATCGACTTCGCATCTAAGGAAAAAGTGCCTTCTCTGTTCCTATCTTTGGACGCAGAGAAGGCATTTGACCGAATTCACTGGGATTATATGTTTGAAACTTTAGCACAGTTTGGGATTTCAGGTTCCTTTATCAAAGCACTACAAGCCATCTATAGTACTCCATCAGCTTATCTAAGAGTAGCGGGTTACCAATCCAAGAGAATTCTCATTCGTAATGGCACCCGGCAGGGGTGCCCATTGTCGCCCCTTTTATTTGCTATATGCATTGAACCCCTAGCCGCTAGCATTAGGAACCAAAGGGACATTTCGGGTATAACAGTAGGTAAAACAGAACACAAACTTTCATTATTCGCTGATGACATCATACTCACGATTAGCAAACCACTATTGTCTTTACCAATCTTATATGAGCTTTTGTCAAGGTTTAGCACCCTATCGGGTTATAAAATTAATAACGATAAATGTGAGGCGATCGAGGTCCATCTCCCCAACCATACCAAAAAATTGTTAGAAATTAACTTTAACTTTAAGTGGGCCGCCCAAGCAATTAAGTACCTTGGTGTATTAATACCATACAATTTAAAGGAGCTCTATAAACTTAATTACCCCCCGCTATATAAATATCTGTACAACGAAATGAAAACCTGGAGCACGTATAAAATTTCATTTTATGGCAAAATGGTGGTTAGTAAGATGGTGATACTTCCAAAACTATTATACTTATTTAGATCGTTGCCTATTGATATCCCTCCCAGGGATCTTAAAAAGGTCCAAAGAAACATCTTTGAATTCATTTGGGCTAATAAAAAAGCGAGAATAAATAGAAGCACCCTCCTGAAACCCAAATCAGAGGGCGGATTGGGAGTGCCTGATATCATATTCTACTTTAATGCAGCTAGATTAGCTCAGATGGCGCTCCTGCATAACTCTGTTAGCGAATTAGCATGGGTTCATCTAGAGAGAGATATGTTGGAACTTAACCCAATATACCAGATCTTTTGGACACTTAAAAAGGATAGACCAGGTCTTTGGACGAAATACATTTCAATAGCACACACTTTGGGTACCTGGGATAATCTACAAAAAAGATATAAACTAATCACCTCTGACACCACTGTGGACATTCTCGGACAGTGACAACAACCAAGTTAAGGTGATATGGGCCAACAAAGGTTTATACAGAATAGCTGATACCCTGCGAAACTCTGAGACCATCACGTTCCAACACTATAACGATATCTTGCCCCTCACGCCACACTCCTGGTTTCATTACCTCCAATTAAAATCTAGAATAGACGAAGTCCGCAAGCAGAGAACCTCAAACAGCCCTACGCTATTTGAGAAAGTTTGTAGCTCCAACTCTAGAACTAGGGGCACAATTTCTAGCTTATACAAATTTCTTTTCACAAAACAAAAGTCGGAGAAGCTATACTTTATTAAAAAATGGGAAAATGAGATTAACATTACTAGAGACGCAGGAGAATGGGCCACTATGATCCAAAAGGGCCTGGCTTGCTCAATAAGTGCAAACTTAAAAGAAAACTACATTAAAACAACATATAGGTGGTATAATTATCCAAGTAGATTTAAATATCATCAACTAGATACCAATATAGTAGGCTCAGTACAATGTTACAGAGGTTGCCACTCAGAAGGTACCTATGTTCATATGTGGTGGGAATGCCACGATAGTAAGAGAATATGGGAGTCCACCTCTGAGCTACTTAGTAAGATTTTTGATAGACAAATTACATTAACTATTGAGCAGGCTCTTTTACATTTTCCTATTGAAGGTCTCAATCGACAATCATTAAAATTAGTGGGTATAATATGTACCGCTGTTAGAACAGTGATAGCGAAATTCTGGAAAACCACAGTGCCCGACTACGACATTATAATAAACAAAATTAGATATTATCATCAAATGGAATCCATAGCATCTTCCTTGTTAGACAAAAGACAGGAATTTCTCAAAATATGGGAGGAATGGATAGTTTGGGAAGATTCTATGAGAATGCAAGCGAGGAGGGCGTTGGGAGATAAAGTAGGTCAGGAAGGCGGACATGCTAGATAGGACCCCCACGAGTGCTCCATCCACTCTTCTCTTTACCTCTCTTCTTTTTTCCATTCCTCTCTGCCTTAAAAATGGAAAAATGTTCTTTCTATTCTTTTTCTTCTATTACTACTTTAAGAATTATAGGTAATATAATAGAAGCCTCCCTCTAATTCAACATGTATGGTAACTGTAAGATTCATTTATACAATTTCTTAGTTAAAGAGAAATAAGCTAGGACATGACTGCCTGCAGTTTGTATTATGGATTAATATTACTCTCTGAACTGCCCTGTAATGCAATGTTTGTTACCATTCATGTATTGGTTTGGAAGGTTTCAATAAAAATATTTTCAAAAAAAAAAAAAAATAATTGCTGAAAAACATAATTTATGCTTACCAGATAAATTCCTTTCTTTCATAGCAGGGAGAGTCCACGACTTCATTCCTTACTGGCCACCAGGACGCTGCAAAGACACCCCTCCCACTTCCCCTATGCCCTAGTCATTCTGCCGAGGGAACAAGGAAAAGTAGGGGAAATATCAGGGTATAAAAGGTGCCAGAAGAAATATAAAAAGGGAGCCGCCCATCAAAAACATAAATTACCGGCGGGGTTGTGGACTCTCCCTGCCAGGAAGGAAAGGAATTTATCTGGTAAGCATAGATTATAGTTTTCTTCCATAAGGCAGGGAGAGTCCACAACTTCATTCCTTACTGTTGGGAAACTGTAACCAAGCTACAGAGGGAACAGAAAAAAAAGAGGCGGACCCTATTCTGAGGGCATCACAGCCTGCAAACCTTTTCTCCCGAAAGCTGCTTCAGCTGAAGCAAACACATCAAACTTGTAAAATTTAGAAAAAGCGTGTAAGGAGGACTAGGTAGCCGCCTTACAAATCTGATCCATTAAGGCTTCGTTCTTAAAAATCCAAGAGGTAGCCACTGCTCTAGTGGAATGAGTCGTTATCCTCTCAGGAGGCTGTCGTCCCGCTGTCTCATAAGCTAAGCGGATGACACTCCTCAACCAGAAAGATAGGGGAGTCGTAGTAGCCTTCTGCCCCTTATGCTTGCCTGTATAGATGACAAACAAAGAGGAAGATTGTCTGAATTACTTAGTAGCCTGAACCACATCTAGATTGTTAAGCAAACGTTCCTTCGCTGAAGAAGGAACACAAGGAATGAACAACAATTTCTTGAATTATGTTACGATTCGACACCTTAGGGAGGAACCCTAGTTTAGTGCGTAAAACCACCTTACCAGCATGAAAAAACAGATAAGGGGGGTCACATTGCAAAGCAGAAATCTCAGAAACTCTGCGCGCAGAGGCAATAGCCAACAAAAAAACATAATTTATGTAAGAACTTACCTGATAAATTAATTTCTTTCATATTAGCAAGAGTCCATGAGCTAGTGACGTATGGGATATACATTCCTACCAGGAGGGGCAAAGTTTCCCAAACCTCAAAATGCCTATAAATACACCCCTCACCACACCCACAAATCAGTTTAACGCATAGCCAAGAAGTGGGGTGATAAGACAAAAGTGCGAAAGCATAAAAAAAATAAGGAATTGGAATAATTGTGCTTTATACAAAAAAATCATAACCACCACAAAAAGGGTGGGCCTCATGGACTCTTGCTAATATGAAAGAAATGAATTTATCAGGTAAGTTCTTACATAAATTATGTTTTCTTTCATGTAATTAGCAAGAGTCCATGAGCTAGTGACGTATGGGATAATGACTACCCAAGATGTGGATCTTCCACCCAAGAGTCACTAGAGAGGGAGGGATAAAATAAAGACAGCCAATTCCGCTGAAAATAATCCACACCCAAAATAAAGTTAAAATCTTATAATGAAAAAAACTGAAATTATAAGCAGAAGAATCAAACTGAAACAGCTGCCTGAAGTACTTTTGTACCAAAAACTGCTTCAGAAGAAGAAAACACATCAAAATGGTAGAATTTAGTAAAAGTATGCAAAGAAGACCAAGTTGCTGCTTTGCAAATCTGATCAACCGAAGCTTCATTCCTAAACGCCCAGGAAGTAGAAACTGCAAACAAAAGTGAAAAAGGAGCACAAGCAGCAGATTATGCACAAAAAATTTATTTACAGATAGTAAACATAGCGCATTGGCGCTCTGAGTGAAGAGAAACAAACAAACACGTTTGTCAAACAATATACAAAACCGTGAGAGGGGAGAAAAACCCCCGGGGTAAATACTGACAAAAACAATAAGACTAGCTTTTAGGAAAACAGGTATACGCGTTTCAGCTTACAGCCTTACTCATTACCTGGCTAAAACACAGTGAAGTGAACTTAAAAACAGTAGCTAGTCATCCCATTGGTGGATGGGAACACTCCCCCAAATAATCCTCCAATGGGTGTTTAGTTACATAGCTGAGGACACCTGGGGACGCACAGGGTTACACACTAAATACAGCAAGTAAGAAGTAGAAACTGACCTAGTAGAATGAGCTGTAATCCTTTGAGGCGGAGTTTTACCCAACTCGACATAAGCATGATGAATTAAAGATCTCAACCAAGATGCCAAAGAAATGGCTCAGGCCTTCTGACCTTTCCTAGAACCGGAAAAGATAACAAATAGACTAGAAGTCATTCGGAAATTCTTAGTAGCTTCAACATAATATTTCAAAGCTCTAACTACATCCAAAGAATGCAATGATCTCTCCTTAGAATTCTTAGGATTAGGACACAATGAAGGAACCACAATTTCTCTACTAATGTTGTTAGAATTCACAACCTTAGGTAAAAATTTAAAAGAAGTTCGTAACACCGCCTTATCCTGATGAAAAATCAGAAAAGGAGACTCACAAGAAAGAGCAGATAATTCAGAAACTCTTCTAGCAGAAGAGATGGCCAAAAGAAACAAAACTTTCCAAGAAAGTAATTTAATGTCCAGTGAATGCATAGGTTCAAACGGAGGAGCTTGAAGAGCCCCCAGAACCAAATTCAAACTGCAAGGAGGAGAAATTGACTTAATAACAGGTTTTATACGAACCAAAGCTTGTACAAAACAATGAATATCAGGAAGATTAGCAATCTTTCTGTGAAAAAGAACAGAAAGAGCAGAGATTTGTCCTTTCAAGGAACTTGCAGACAAACCTTTATCCAAACCATCCTGAAGAAACTGTAAAATTCTCGGAATTCTAAAAGAATGCCAGGAAAAATGATGAGTAAGACACCAAGAAATGTAAGTCTTCCAAACTCGATAATATATCTTCCTAGATACAGATTTACGAGCCTGTAACATAGTATTAATCACAGAGTCAGAGAAACCTCTTTGACTAAGAATCAAGCGTTCAATCTCCATACCTTCAAATTTAAGGATTTGAGATCCTGATGGAAAAAAGGACCATGTGACAGAAGGTCTGGTCTTAACGGAAGAGTCCACGGTTGGCAAGAGGCCATCCGGACAAGATCTGCATACCAAAACCTGTGAGGCCATGCTGGAGCCACCAGCAGAACAAACAAGCATCCCTTCAGAATCTTGGAGATTACTCTTGGAAGAAGAACTAGAGGCGGAAAGATATAGGCAGGATGATACTTCCAAGGAAGTGACAATGCATCCACTGCTTCCGCCTGAGGATCCCTGGATCTGGACAGATACCTGGGAAGTTTCTTGTTTAGATGAGAAGCCATCAGATCTATTTCTGGAAGACCCCACATTTGAACAATCTGAAGAAATACCTCTGGGTGAAGAGACTATTCGCCCGGATGTAACGTTTGGCGACTGAGAAAATCCGCTTCCCAATTGTCTATACCTGGGATATGAACCGCAGAAATTAGACAGGAGCTGGATTCCGTCCATACCAGTATTCGAGATACTTCTTTCATAGCCAGAGGACTGTGAGTCCCTCCTTGATGATTGATATATGCCACAGTTGTGACATTGTCTGTCTGAAAACAAATGAACGATTCTCTCTTTAGAAGAGGCCATGACTGAAGAGCTCTGAAAATTGCACGGAGTTCCAAAATATTGATTGGTAATCTCACCTCCTGAGATTCCAAAACCCCTTGTGCTGTCAGAGACCCCCAAACAGCTCCCCAACCTGTCAGACTTGCATCTGTTGAAATCACAGTCCAGGTCGGAAGAACAAAAGAAGCCCCCTGAACTAAACGATGGTGATCTGTCCACCACGTCAGAGAGTGTCGTACAATCGGTTTTAAAGATATCAATTGTAATCCCTGCACCACTGGTTCAGCATACAGAGCTGAAGAGGTCGCATGTGAAAACGAGCAAAGGGGATCACGTCCGATGCAGCAGTCATAAGACCTAGAATTTCCATGCATAAAGCTACCGAAGGGAATGATTGAGACTGAAGGTTTCGACAAGCTGAAATCAATTTTAGAAGTCTCTTGTCTGTCAGAGACAGAGTCATGGACACTGAATCTATCTGGAAACCTAAAAAGGTTACCCTTGTCTGAGGAATCAATGAACTTTTCGGTAAATTGATCCTCCAACCATGATCTCGAAGAAACAATACAAGTCGATTCGTATGAGATTCTGCTAAATGTGAAGACTGAGCAAGTACCAAGATATCGTCCAAATAAGGAAATACCACAATACCCTGTTCTCTGATTACAGACAGAAGGGCACCGAGAACCTTTGTAAAAATTCTTGGAGCTGTTGCTAGGCCAAACGGCAGAGCCACAGACTGGTAATGCTTGTCTAGGAAAGAGAATCTCAGAAACTGAAAGTGATCTGGAGGAATCGGAATATGCAGATATGCATCCTGTAAATCTATAGTGGACATATAATGCCCTTGCTGAACAAAAGGCAGGATAGTCCTTATAGTTACCATTTTGAATGTTGGTATCCTTACATAACGATTCAATATTTTTAAATCCAGAACTGGTCTGAAGGAATAATAATTTGGTACAATGAAGAGATTTGAATAAAACCCCAGTCCCTGTTCCAGAACTGGAACTGGCATAATTACTCCAGCCAACTCTAGATCTGAAACACATTTCAGAAATGCTTGAGCCTTCGCTGGATTTACTGGGACACGGGAAAGAAAAAATCTTTTTGCAGGAGGCCTTATCTTGAAGCCAATTCTGTACCCTTCTGAAACAATGTTCTGAATCCAAAGATTGTGAATTGAATTGATCCAAATTTCTTTGAAAAAATTGTAATCTGCCCCCTACCAGCTGGGCTGGAATGAGGGCCGCACCTTCATGTGGACTTTGGAGCTGGCTTTGGTTTTCTAAAAGGCTTGGATTTATTCCAGACTGGAGATGGTTTCCAAACTGATACCGCTCCTGTGGGTGAAGGATCAGGCTTTTGTTCCTTATTGTGACGAAAGGAACGAAAACGATTATTAGACCTAAGTTTACCTTTAGATTTTTTTATCCTGTGGTAAAAAAGTTCCTTTCCCTCCAGTAACAGTTGAGATAATATAATCCAACTGTGAACCAAATAATTTATTACCCTGGAAAGAAAGGGAAAGCAAAGTTGACTTAGAAGACATATCAGCTTTCCAAGATTTAAGCCATAAAGATCTTCTAGCTAAAATGGCTAGAGACATATACCTGACATCAACCCTAATGATATCAAAGATGGCATCACAAATAAAGTTATTAGCATGTTGAAGAAGATTAACAATGCTATGAGAATTATGATCTGTTACTTGTTGCGCTAAAGCTTCTAACCAAAAAGTTGAAGCTGCAGCAACATCCGCTAAAGATATAGCAGGTCTAAGAAGATTACCTGAACATAAGTAAGCTTTTCTTAGAAAGGATTCAATTTTCCTATTTAAAGGATCCTTAAAGGAAGTACTATCTGCCGTTGGAATAGTAGTACGTTTAGCAAGAGTAGAGATAGCCCCATCAACCTTAGGGATTTTGTCCCAAAACTCTAATCTGTCAGATGGCACAGGATATAATTGCTTAAAACGTTTAGAAGGAGTAAATGAATTACCCAAATCATTCCATTCCCTGGAGATTACTTCAGAAATAGCATCAGGGACAGGAAAAACTTCTGGAATAACTACAGGAGATTTAAAAAACATAATTTATGTAAGAATTTACCTGATAAATTCATTTCTTTCATATTAGCAAGAGTCCATGAGCTAGTGACGTATGGGATATACATTCCTACCAGGAGGGGCAAAGTTTCCCAAACCTTAAAATGCCTATAAATACACCCCTCACCACACCCACAATTCAGTTTAACGAACAGCCAAGAAGTGGGGTGATAAGAAAAAAGTGCGAAAGCATATAAAATAAGGAATTGGAATAATTGTGCTTTATACAAAAAAATCATAACCACCACAAAAAAGGGCGGGCCTCATGGACTCTTGCTAATATGAAAGAAATGAATTTATCAGGTAAGTTCTTACATAAATTATGTTTTCTTTCATGTAATTAGCAAGAGTCCATGAGCTAGTGACGTATGGGATAATGACTACCCAAGATGTGGATCTTTCCACGCAAGAGTCACTAGAGAGGGAGGGATAAAATAAAGACAGCCAATTCCTGCTGAAAATAATCCACACCCAGAATAAATTTTAATGAAAAACATAAGCAGAAGATTCAAACAAACCACTGCCTGAAGTACTTTTCTACCAAAAACTGCTTCAGAAGAAGAAAACACATCAAAATGGTAGAATTTAGTAAAAGTATGCAAAGAGGACCAAGTTGCTGCTTTGCAAATCTGATCAACCGAAGCTTCATTCCTAAACGCCCAGGAAGTAGAAACTGACCTAGTAGAATGAGCTGTAATCCTTCGAGGCGGAATTTTACCCGACTCGACATAGGCATGATGAAAACATAATTTATGCTTACCTGATAAATTTATTTCTCTTGTAGTGTATCCAGTCCACGGATCATCCATTACTTATGGGATATTAACTCCTCCCCAACAGGAAGTGCAAGAGGATTCACCCAGCAGAGCTGCTATATAGCTCCTCCCCTAACTGCCATTACCAGTCATTCGACCGAAAACATGCAGAGAAAGGAAAACCATAGGGTGCAGTGGTGACTGTAGTTTAATGGAAAAATTACCTGCCTTAAAGTGACAGGGCGGGCCGTGGACTGGATACACTACAAGAGAAATAAATTTATCAGGTAAGCATAAATTATGTTTTCTCTTGTTAAGTGTATCCAGTCCACGGATCATCCATTACTTATGGGATACCAATACCAAAGCTAAAGTACACGGATGACGGGAGGGACAGGCAGGCTCTATATACGGAAGGAACCACTGCCTGAAGAACCTTTCTCCCAAAAACAGCCTCCGAAGAAGCAAAAGTGTCAAATTTGTAAAATTTGGAAAAAGTATGAAGAGAAGACCAAGTTGCAGCCTTGCAAATCTGTTCAACAGAAGCCTCATTCTTAAAGGCCCAAGTGGAAGCCACAGCACTAGTAGAATGTGCTGTAATTCTTTCAGGAGGCTGCTGTCCAGCAGTCTCATAGGCTAACCGTATTATGCTACGAAGCCAAAAGGAGAGAGAGGTAGCCGAAGCTTTTTGACCTCTCCTCTGACCAGAATAAACGACAAACAGGGAAGACATTTGTCGAAAATCCTTCGTTGCCTGTAGATAAAATTTCAGGGCACGGACTACATTTAGATTGTGTAGCAGACGTTCCTTTTTCGAAGAAGGATTAGGACACAAAGATGGAACCACAATCTCTTGATTGATATTCCTGTTAGTGACCACCTTAGGTAGGAACCCAGGTTTAGTACGCAGAACTACCTTCTCTGAATGAAAAATCAGATAAGGAGAATCACAATGTAAGGCAGATAACTCAGAGACTCTTCGAGCCGAGGAAATCGCCATTAAAAACAGAACTTTCCAAGATAACAACTTGATATCAATGGAATGAAGGGGTTCAAACGGAACCCCCTGTAAAACATTAAGAACTAAGTTCAAACTCCATGGTGGAGCAACAGTTTTAAACACAGGCTTGATCCTAGCTAAAGCCTGACAAAAAGCTTGAACGTCCGGAACTTCTGACAGACGTTTGTGTAAAAGAATGGACAGAGCTGAAATCTGTCCCTTTAAGGAACTAGCGGATAAACCCTTTTCTAAACCTTCTTGTAGAAAAGACAATATCCTCGGAATCCTAACCTTACTCCATGAGTAACTCTTGGATTCGCACCATTATAAGTATTTGCGCCATATCTTATGGTAAATCTTTCTGGTAGCCTGTATTAAGGTATCAATAACTGACTCAGAAAAACCACGTTTTGATAAAATCAAGCGTTCAATTTCCAAGCAGTCAGCTTCAGAGAAATTAGATTTTGATGTTTGAAGGGACCCTGGATCAGAAGGTCCTGTTTCAGAGGTAGCGACCAAGGTGGACAGGATGACATGTCCACTAGATCTGCATACCAAGTCCTGCGTGGCCATGCAGGCGCTATTAGAATCACTGATGCTCTCTCCTGTTTGATTCTGGCAATCAATCGAGGAAGCATCGGGAAGGGTGGAAACACATAAGCCATCCCGAAGGTCCAAGGTGCTGTCAAAGCATCTATCAGAACCGCTCCCGGATCCCTGGATCTGGACCCGTAACGAGGAAGCTTGGCGTTCTGTCGAGACGCCATGAGATCTATCTCTGGTTTGCCCCAACGTCGAAGTATTTGGGCAAAGACCTCCGGATGAAGTTCCCACTCCCCCGGATGAAAAGTCTGACGACTTAAGAAATCCGCCTCCCAGTTCTCCACTCCCGGGATGTGGATTGCTGACAGGTGGCAAGAGTGAGACTCTGCCCAGCGAATTATCTTTGATACTTCCATCATTGCTAGGGAGCTTCTTGTCCCTCCCTGATGGTTGATGTAAGCTACAGTCGTGATGTTGTCCGACTGAAACCTGATGAACCCCCGAGTTGTTGACTGGGGCCAAGCCAGAAGGGCATTGAGAACTGCTCTCAATTCCAGAATGTTTATTGGTAGGAGACTCTCCTCCTGATTCCATTGTCCCTGAGCCTTCAGAGAATTCCAGACAGCGCCCCAACCTAGTAGGCTGGCGTCTGTTGTTACAATTGTCCAGTCCGGCCTGCTGAATGGCATCCCCCTGGACAGATGTGGCCGAGAAAGCCACCATAGAAGAGAATTTCTGGTCTCTTGATCCAGATTCAGAGTAGGGGACAAGTCTGAGTAATCCCCATTCCACTGACTTAGCATGCACAATTGCAGCGGTCTGAGATGTAGGCGTGCAAAGGGTACTATGTCCATTGCTGCTACCATTAAGCCGATCACCTCCATGCATTGAGCTACTGACGGGTGTTGAATGGAATGAAGGACACGGCATGCATTTTGAAGCTTTGTTAACCTGTCTTCTGTCAGGTAAATCTTCATTTCTACAGAATCTATAAGAGTCCCCAAGAAGGGAACTCTTGTGAGTGGAGAGAGAGAACTCTTCTTTTCGTTCACCTTCCATCCATGCGACCTTAGAAATGCCAGTACTAACTCTGTATGAGACTTGGCAGTTTGAAAGCTTGAAGCTTGTATCAGAATGTCGTCTAGGTACGGAGCTACCGCAATTCCTCGCGGTCTTAGTACCGCCAGAAGAGCACCCAGAACCTTTGTGAAGATTCTCGGAGCCGTAGCCAATCCGAATGGAAGAGCTACAAACTGGTAATGCCTGTCTAGAAAGGCAAACCTTAGATACCGGTAATGATCTTTGTGAATCGGTATGTGAAGGTAAGCATCCTTTAAATCCACTGTGGTCATGTACTGACCCTTTTGGATCATGGGTAAAATTGTCCGAATAGTCTCCATTTTGAACGATGGAACTCTTAGGAATTTGTTTAGGATCTTTAAATCCAGGATTGGCCTGAAAGTTCCCTCTTTTTTGGGAACCACAAACAGATTTGAGTAAAACCCTTGTCCCTGTTCCGACCGTGGAACTGGATGGATTACTCCCATTAATAAAAGCTCTTGTACGCAGCGTAGAAACGCCTCTTTCTTTATTTGGTTTGTTGACAACCTTGACAGATGAAATCTCTCTCTTGGGGGAGAATATTTGAAGTCCAGAAGGTATCCCTGAGATATTATCTCTAGCGCCCAGGGATCCTGGACATCTCTTGCCCAAGCCTGGGCGAAGAGAGAAAGTCTGCCCCCCACTAGATCCGTTCCCGGATCGGGGGCCCTCAATTCATGCTGTTTTAGGGGCACCAGCAGGTTTCCTGGCCTGCTTGCCCTTGTTCCAGGACTGGTTAGGTCTCCAGCCTTGTCTGTAGCGAGCAACAGATCCTTCTTGTTTTGGAGCAGAGGAAGTTGATGCTGCTCCTGCTTTGAAATTCCGAAAGGAACGAAAATTAGATTGTCTAGCCTTAGGTTTGGCTCTGTCTTGAGGCAGGGCATGGCCTTTACCTCCTGTAATGTCAGCGATAATTTCTTTCAATCCGGGCCCGAATAAGGTCTGCCCTTTGAAAGGTATATTAAGAAATTTAGACTTAGAAGTAACGTCAGCTGACCAGGATTTTAGCCACAGTGCTCTGCGCGCCTGAATGGCGAATCCGGAATTCTTAGCCGTAAGCTTAGTTAAATGTACTACGGCATCTGAAATAAATGAGTTAGCTAACTTAAGAGCTTTAAGCCTGTGTGTAATCTCATCTAATGGAGCTGATTCAAGTGTCCCTTCCAGAGACTCAAACCAAAATGCTGCTGCAGCCGTGACAGGCGCAATGCATGCAAGGGGTTGCAATATAAAACCTTGTTGAACAAACATTTTCTTAAGGTAACCCCCTAACTTTTTATCCATTGGATCTGAAAAGGCACAGCTATCCTCCACCGGGATAGTGGTACGCTTAGCTAAAGTAGAAACTGCTCCCTCCACCTTAGGGATCGTTTGCCATAAGTCCTGTGTGGTGGTGTCTATTGGAAACATCTTTCTAAATATCGGAGGGGGTGAGAACGGCACACCGGGTCTATCCCACTCCTTAGTAACAATTTCAGTAAGTCTCTTAGGTATAGGAAAAACGTCAGTACTCGACGGTACCGCAAAATATTTATCCAACCTACACATTTTTTCTGGTATTGCAACTGTGTTACAATCATTCAGAGCCGCTAACACCTCCCCTAGTAATACACGGAGGTTTTCCAGCTTAAATTTAAAATTTGAAATATCTGAATCCAATCTGTTTGGATCAGAACCGTCAGCCGCAGAATGAAGCTCTCCGTCCTCATGTTCTGCAAGTTGTGACGCAGTATCTGACATGGCCCTAACATTATCAGCGCACTCTGTTCTCACCCCAGAGTGATCACGCTTACCTCTTAGTTCTGGTAATTTAGCCAAAACTTCAGTCATAACAGTAGCCATATCCTGTAATGTGATTTGTAATGGCCGCCCAGATGTACTCGGCGCCACAATATCACGCACCCCCCGAGCGGGAGATGCAGGTACTGACACGTGAGGCGAGTTAGTCGGCATAACTCTCCCCTCGTTGTTTGGTGAAATGTGTTCAATTTGTACAGATTGACTTTTATTTAAAGTAGCATCAATACAGTTAGTACATAAATTTCTATTGGGCTCCACTTTGGCATTAGCACATATAGCACAGATGTCTTCCTCTGAATCAGACATGTTTAACACACTAGCAAATAAACTAGCAACTTGGAAATACTTTTCAAGTAATTTACTATAATATGAAAACGTACTGTGCCTATAAGAAGCACAGAAAGAGTTATGACAGTTGAAAGTTAATAAACTGAAAGGTTATAGCATCAAATCTTTGTAAAAAACACAATTTAAGCAAAGGCTTGTTCCCATTAGCGAAGGATAACTAACCCTGATAGCAGAAAAAAAAGTTACAGAAATAAACGTTTTTTATCACAGTCAACTACAATCTCACAGCTCTGCTGTGAATGATTACCTCCCTCAAAAAAAGTTTTGAAGACCCCTGCGTTCTGTAGAGATGAACCGGATCATGCAGGAAATACAATGAGCTTCTGACTGAATTTTTTGACCTCCCCCTCACACACAACAGTGAGAGAGATCAGTAAACTGTCATAAATTAAATAAAACAACTGCCAAGTGGAAAAAATAATGCCCAAAACATTTTATTCACCCAGTACCTCAGAAAATGAAACGATTTTACATGCCAGCAAAAAACGTTTAACATAAATTAAGTGTTATTAAAGAGCCTGTTGCCAGTCCCTGCAAATTAGGCTAAAGTCTTATGCACAC
Source organism: Bombina bombina (assembly GCF_027579735.1). Taxonomy (NCBI): domain Eukaryota; kingdom Metazoa; phylum Chordata; class Amphibia; order Anura; family Bombinatoridae; genus Bombina; species Bombina bombina. Next base: position 101,885,953 of record NC_069508.1, read on the forward strand.
AGTATAATTCCAGTGAAGTGCCATTCCCCAGAATACTGAAGTGTAAAATATACATACATGACAGCCTGATACCAGTTGCTGCTACTGCATTTAAGGCTGAGTTTACATTATATCGGTATGGCAGAATTTTCTCATCAATTCAATTGTCAGAAAATAATAAGCTGCTACATACCTCTTTGCAGATTAATCTGCCCGCTGTCCCCTGATCTGAAGTTTACCTCTCCTCAGATGGCCGAGAAACAGCAATATGATCTTAACTACGCCGGCTAAAATCATAGTAAAAACTCAGGTAGATTCTTCTTCAAATTCTACCAGAGAAGGAATAACACACTCCGGTGCTATTATAAAATAACAAACTTTTGATTGAAGGTATAAAACTAAATATAATCACCATAGTCCTCTCACACATCCTATCTAGTCGTTGGGTGCAAGAGAATGACTGGTAATGGCAGTTAGGGGAGGAGCTATATAGCAGCTCTGCTGGGTGAATCCTCTTGCACTTCCTGTTGGGGAGGAGTTAATATCCCATAAGTAATGGATGATCCGTGGACTGGATACACTTAACAAGAGAAATAAAGATTTCAACCAAGATGCCAAAGAAATGGCAGAAGCTTTCTGGCCTTTTCTAGAACCGGAAAAGATGACAAATAGACTAGAAGTCTTTCGGAAAGACTTAGTAGCTTCAACATAATATTACAAAGCTCTAACAGCATCCAAAGAATGCAATGATTTCTCCTTAGAATTCATAGGATTAGGACATAATGAAGGAACCAAAATTTCTCTACTAATGTTGTTAGAATTCACAACCTTAGGTAAAAAATTCAAAAGAAGTTCGCAGCACCGCCTTATCCTGATGCAAAATCAGAAAAGGAGACTCACAAGAAAGAGCAGATAATTCAGAGACTCTTCTGGCAGAAGAGATGGCCAAAAGAAACAAAAAGAAAAGTAATATAACGACCAAAGAATGCATGGGTTCAAAAGGAGGAGCTTGAAGAGCCCCCAGAACCAAATTCAAACTCCAAGGAAGAGAAATTGACTTAATGATAGGTTTTATACGAACCAAAGCTTGTACAAAACAATGAATATCAGGAAGATTAGCAATCCTTCTGTGAAAAAGAACAGAAAGAGCAGAGATTTGTCTTTTCAAGGAACTTGCGGACAAACCTTTATCTAAACCATCCTGAAGAAACTGTAAAATTCTCGGTATTCAAAAAGAATGCCAAGAAAAAAGATGAGAAAGACACTAAGAAATATAAGTCTTCCAGACTCTATAATATATCTCTCTAGATACAGATTTACGAGCCTGTCACATAGTATCAATCACAGAGTCAGAGAAACCTCTTTGACCAAGAATCAAGCGTTCAAACTCCATACCTTTAAATTTAAGGATTTGAGATCCTGATGGAAAAAAGAACCTTGCGACAGAAAGTCTGGTCTTAA